>NW_027650694.1:40000-47500 GCF_965287045.1 Carcharhinus amblyrhynchos
CAGTGCTAACCACTGTGCTACCACGCTGCACACTCTCGCGCGTGCACACTCACACTGTCACGCACACGCGCACACACACACTCTCACATGCACTCTCTCTCTCTCTCTCACACACACGGTAGATCTTCAATCTGTGTCCCCCTCTGGTCCCCGACCCTCCTGTCGCTGGGAACAGTTTCTCCTTATCACAAACCCCCTTCCCCGATTTGGAACGACTCAATTCAATCTCCCCCTTAACCTTCCCTGCTCAAGGGAGAATGAACCTCACACCCCCCCCCCCTCCCCACCCACCCCAGCTTCCCCCAGTTTCTCTCCACGTGAACTGAAGACCCTCGTCTCCCAAAGCAGGGGGGGAACATTGTGGTAAATCTCCTCTGCACCCTGTCCCAGGCCCTGACCTCCCTACCTGAAATACTGGAGAGATGATCAGGAGGAAGGGATATCCGGGAGGGAAGGACAGATGTCTGGGAGGGAGAGGTGTCCAAGGAGGGATATATCACCTCAAATCTGTGTTACCATCGCTTTCTCGATCCTTTTATGAAGGGGAACAGTTTCTCCCTCTCTGTGCAGCTCCCTCATGATTTTGAACACCTCGATCAAATCTCCTCTGAGGCTTCTCCTCTCCAAGGAGAACAGTGCCAACCTCTCCAATCTATCCTCATCACTGGAACCATTCTTGTAAACCTCTCCTGCTCTGTCTCCCACCCATTCACATCCTTCCTATAGAGTGGTACCCAGAACTGTACACAATATTCCAGCTGTGGTCTAACTAGTGTCTGGATAAGTTCAGTATAACCTTCTTGCTCCTGCACTCTGTGCCCCTATTAATACAGCCCAGAATACTCTCTGCTTTATTGACTGCTGTCTCCAGCTGTCCTGTAACCTTCAATCCACACATACACCCAGCAGCCTCTGCTCCTGCACCCCTTTATGGATTTTACCCCTTATTTTGTGTTATTTCTATAACACCTGAAGATATAGGAGCAGAATGAGGCCACTCGGCCCATCTGCTCCACCTGATATTTTTCTCATCCCCATTCTCCTGCCTTTTCCCCATAACCCCGGATCCCCTTATTAATCAGGAACCGATCTATCTCTGTCTTAAAGACACTCAGTGACCCGGCCTCCACAGCCTCCTCTGCGGCAAAGAGTCCCACACATTCCCCACTCTCTGGCTGAAGAAATTCCTCCTCATCTCTGTTCTAAAGGATCGTCCCTTTACCCTGAGGTTGTGCCCCTCTGGTTCGAGTTTTTCCTACTAGTGGAAACATCCTCTCCACATCCACTCTATCCAGGCCTCGCAGTATCCTGTAAGTTTCCATAAGATCTCCCCCTGCATTCCTTCTACATCCAATGATTACAGACACAGAGTCCTCAACCGTTCCTCATACGACAAGCTCTTCATTCCAGGGATCATTCTTGTGAACCTCCTCTGGACCCTTTCCAGGCCTGGTACATATATATCATTTCCCCAACCAGAACTCCATTGGCCAACTATCTGCTCACTCCATAAACTTGTCTATGTCCTTTGGAAGTTCTACACTGTTACCATTAACCAGAAACTGAAACCCAGCCATATAAATACTGTGGTTACCAGAGCAGGTCAGAGGCTGGGAATCCTGCAGAGAGTAACTCAGAGAATAAAGAACAAAACAGTATGGGAAACAGGCCCTTTGGCCCAACGAGCCCCCGCCGCCATCTTAACAATGTGCTTTTCCTCCACCCTTGACCAATGTCTATGCTTATGGTATCCCCATTGGAAACCAGATTAAGGAGAGAATAATTTAGGGAAAATTTGTTACAACTCACCTCCTGACTCCCCGCAAAGCCTGTCCACCATCTACAAGGACACAAGTCAGGAGTGTGATGGAATACTCTCCACTTGCCTGGATGAGTGCAGCTCCCAACAACACTCGAGAAGCTCAACACCATCCAGGACAAAGCAGCCCCCGCTCGATCGACACACTAACCCCCACCCTCAACATTCACTCCCTCCACCACCGACACACAGAGGCAGCCGTGTGTACCATCTACAAGATGCACTGCAGCGACTCACCAAGGCTCCTTCAACAGCACCTTCCAAACCCACCACCTCTACCACCTAGAAGGACAAGGGCAGCAGACACATGGGGAACACCACCACCTGCAAGCTCCCCCTCCAAGCCCCACACACACCATCCTGACTTGGAAATATATCGGCCGTTCCTTCACTGTCACTGGGTCAAAATCCTGGAACTCCCTCCCTAACAGCACTGTGGGTGTACCTACACCACACGGGGACTGACTGGTGTCCAATAACAATCCTGGAACTCCCTCCCTAACAGCACTGTGGGTGTACCTACATCACATGGTAATGACTGATGTCCAATAACAATCTTGGAACTCCATCCCTAACAGCACTGTGGGTGTACCTACATCACATGGTAATGACTGATATCAAAGAACAGCACAGGAAACAGGCCCTTTGGCCTGACAAGCCTGTGCCGCCCATTTCAACACTCAGTAAGTGCCTTATGTTGCTTGTTGATGGTTTTGTCTACCTCTAGTGGATTCCACAATTAAGAGGGTGGAAATGTAGGGAATTATATGTGCTCCAAATTAAGGAAGAACCAATTCAGGGACAATTTATTGACAGCGATCAACCTAAAAAGCACGTTTTTGGGATGTGGAAGGAAACTGGATCACCCGGAGAAAACCCTCGCAAGCATTGGGAGAATGTGCAAACTCCCACAGACACCGATCCAAGCCGGAGACCAACCCGGCTCCCTGTATCTATAGAGCAGACAGTGATAGTCACTGAGCTGTCATGTCGTCTGTCAGATGGTCCAGTTTAAGTGTCCACTAACAACGTGAAGCACGAGGCAACTCTCAAAGCACTATCCAAGAGCAGCCCTCGCACCACCCACTGCCTCTTGTTGGCCAACAAGGCGACCAAATCGCCTATGGATGTGAAAGGAGACATCGATAGACATACACCAGGTTATACAGACAGGGATGGACAATCCCCAATAGCTCCAATGGAAGTGACAAGGTGAGCCTTAAGATTTGTTGGACGGCCAATAGGAATCTATTAATTCCCGAGGCTCCTGATCTCCAACGAGACCATTCATTTGTCTCCCTCCATTCCCAGTCTGCTCATGTGACTATCCAGGTAAGTCTTAAACGACCCCAGTGTGTCCGCCTCCACCACCCTACTTGGCAGTGCATTCCAGGCCCCCCCCCACCCTCTGTGTAAAATACGTCCCTCTGATATCGGCGTTATACCTCAACTACCCCCCACCCCCCAACCTTGAACCTGTGACCCCTCGTGATCGTCACCTCCAACCTGGGAAAAAGCTTCCCACTGTTCACCCTATCTATACCCTTCATCATTTTATACACCTCTATTAGGTCTCCCCTCAATCTCCGTCTTTCTAGTGAGAACAACCCCAGTTTACCCAATCTCTCCTCATAGCCAAGACCCTCCATACCAGGCAACATCCTGGTAAACCTTCTCTGTACTCTCTCCAAAGCCTCATGTCCTTCTGGTAGTGTGGGTGACCAGAACTGGACGCAGTTCTCCAAATGTGGCCTAACCAGCGTTCTATACAGCTGTAACATCAGACTCCAGCTTTTATACTCTATACCCCGTCCTATAAAGGCAAACATGCCATATGCCTTCTTCACCACCTTCTCCACCTGTGCTGCCACCTTTAAGGATCTGTGGACTTGCACACCCAGATCCCTCTGTGTGTCTATACTCCTGATAGTTCTGCCATTTATTGTATAGCTCCCCCCTACATTAGTTCTTCCAAAATGCATCACCTCGTATTTATCTGGATTAAATTCCATCTGCCATTTCTCCGCCCAATTTTCCAGCCTATCAATATCCTGCTGTATTCTCCGACAATGTTCATCGCTATCCGCAAGTCCAGCCATCTTCGTGTCATCCGCAAACTTGCTGATCACACCAGTTACACCTTCCTCCAGATCATTTATATATATCACAAATGGCAGAGGTCCCAGTACAGAGCCCTGCGGAACGAGGGGCATGCACATGGTGGGTCGTGCGTGGGCTGCTCTTGGAGGTTTCGAGAGTGGCCTAGTACTTCGTGTCGTTGTGTATGCTTAATCCTGGACCAGCAGACGGGCACAACAACAGCTCAGTGACTAGCACTGCTAGCTGTGCAGATACATGGATTTGGGCCTGTGTCTGTGGGAGTTTGCGCATTCTCCCTGTGGTTGCGTGGGTTTCCTCCGGGCGCTCCGGTTTCCTCCCACACCCCAAAGATGTGCTCTTAGGCTGATTGGTGTACCAAATTGACACTATTCTCCCCTGAATCTGGCTACATTAGGGGTTCCACTCACATACACACAGGGCAGGGTAGGTGTAGGAAAATGCTGTGTTGAAGGGGTGGCACGGGCTCGTTGGGCCAAAGGGCCTGTTTCCCATGCTGGGTTGTTCTTTGTTAACACCACTAGTCACAGACCTCCAGCAGGAAAAAGACCCTTCGACTGCTACCCTCTGTCTTCTGTGATCAAGCCAGTCCTCTACCCATCTAGCCATCTCTCCTTGTACCCCATGAGCCTTAACCTTCTTAACCAACCTGCCATGAGGGACTTTGTCAAACGCCTTACTGAAATCCATATAGACGACATCCACGGCCCTTCCTTCATCAACTGTTTTTGTCATCTCCTCAAAAAAACTCCACCAAATTTGTGAGGTGCGACCTCCCTCTTACAAAGCCATGCTGTCTGTCACTAATGAGATTGTTCTGTTCTAAATGAGCATACATCCTATCTCTAAGAATCCTCTCCAACAACTTCCCTACCACGGACATCAAGCTCACTGGCCTATAATTACCCGGGTTATCCCTGCTACCCTTTTTAAATAACGGGACCACACTCACTATCCTCCAATCCTCAGGGACCTCACCTGTGTCCAATGAAGAGACAAAGATTTCCTTCAGTGGCCCAGCAATTTCACCTCTCGTCTCCCTGAGCAGTCTCGGATAGACTCGCATCTCCCTGAGCAGTCTCGGATAGACTCGTGTCTCCCTGAGCAGTCTCGGATAGACTCGTGTCTCCCTGAGCAGTCTCGGATAGACTCGTGTCTCCCTGAGCAGTCTCGGATAGACTCGTGTCTCCCTGAGCAGTCTCGGATAGACTCGTGTCTCCCTGAGCAGTCTCGGATAGACTCGTGTCTCCCTGAGCAGTCTCGGATAGACTCATGTCTCCCTGAGCAGTCTCGGATAGACTCGTGTCTCCCTGAGCAGTCCAGGATAGACTCGTGTCTCCTGGAGCAGTCCAGGATAGACTCGTGTCTCCCTGAGCAGTCCAGGATAGACTCGTGTCTCCTGGAGCAGTCTCGGATAGATGCCATCAGGCCCTGGAGACTTGTCAGTTTTAATGTTCCCTAAAAAACCTAACACTTCCTCCCTTGTAATGGAGATTTTCTCTAACGGGTCAACACTTCCCTCTGAGACACTCCCAGTTAACACGTCCCTCTCCTTTGTGAATACTGATGCAAAGTATTCATTTAGGATCTCCTCTATTCCCTTGGGCTCTAAGCATAATTCCCCTCCTTTGTCCCTGAGAGGTCCGATTGTTTCCCTGATAATTCTCTTGTCCCTAACGTATGAATAAAATGCCTTAGGATTCTCCTTAACCCTGTCTGCTAAGAACATTTCATGACCCCTTTTTGCCCTTCTAACACCCCGTTTGAGTTCTTTCTACTCTCTGTGTGTTCCTCCAGAGCTCCATCTGTTTTTAGCTGCCTGGATCTAACGTACGCCTCTCTTTTCTTTTTGATCAGCACCTCAATTTCCCTGGTTATCCACGGCTCTCGAATCCTACCTTTCCTGTCCTTCCTTGTTACAGCCACATGCCTGTCCTGCAGCCCCATCAACTGTTCCTTAAAATACTCCCACATGCCAGATGTGGATTTACCCTCGAACAGCCTCTCCCAATCAACGGCCACCAAATCCTGCCTAATCCGGCTGTAGTTAGCCTTCCCCCAATTCAGAACCGTACCCGTAAGGACAACACTCATCCTTGTCCATTACTATCCTAAAGTTTACAGAATTGTGGTCACTATTTGCCACATGTTCCCCTACTGAAACTTTGATGTCCTGACCAGTCTCATTCCCCAGAACTTGGTCCGGTATAGCCCCCTCTCTAGTTGGGCTGTCTGCATACTGTTCCAAAGAACCTTCCTGAACGCACTTTATAAATTCCTCCCAATCCTGACCCCTGGCCCTAAGCACTTTCCAGTCTATACCAGGGACATTAAAGTCTCCCACTACAACAACCCTATTTTTTCTGCACCTATCCAGAATCTCCTTACATATCCGTTCCTCCGCTTCCCGTGGGCTGTTGGGTGGCCTGTAGTTTACCCCCAGCGTAGTGACTGCACCCTTCCTGTTCTGAGCTCCACCCACAGTGACTCGTTACGTGACCCCTCTAAATTGTCCACCCTCTGCACTGCTGTAATATACTCCCTAACCAGTATCGCTACTCCCCCACCTCTTTTAGCCCCTGCCCTGTCTTGCCTAAAACACTTATACCCCGGAATATTTAGCTGCCAGTCCTGTCCTTCTTTTAACCAAGTCTCCGTTACCACAACCACATCCAAATTCCGCGTAAGCATTAAGGCTCTAAGTTTGTCTGTCTTACCCGTTACGCTCCTCGCGTTGAAGCAGACACACTCCAGACCTCCAGGCCCACTCAGGTCCTCCTCCTCCTCCAGAATGCTCTTCTTCTTAGCTCGCCTGGCCCTGGCCCCCAGCTCGACCCCAGCCTGTGCTTACTGACCCCCACCCCCCGTCACACTAGTTGAAACCCTGCTGAAACACCCGAGCAAAACTCCCAGCCAAGATACTTGTGCCCTTCCAGTTTAGGTGTAACCCGTCCTTCTTGTACAGGTGCTATCCTTTCTGAAGACTTCCCAATGATCTATGAATGTGAAACCCTCCCTCCTGCACCAGTCCTTTAGCCACACATTCAATTGTACAATCTCCCTGTTCCAAGCCTCACTAGCATGAGGCACTGGGAGCAGTGCAGAGATTGCTATCCTAGAGGCCCTGCTTTTTAGCCTAGCACCCATCTCCCTGAATTGCTCTGGTAGGACCCCCCTGCTCTTTCTACCTACGTCATTTTCACCAATGTGTACAATGACATCTGTTTGATTACCTGCCCCTTTTAATATGCTTCCTATCCGCTCAGACACACCCAGGACCCCAGCACCAGGAAGGCAGACTACCATCCTGGAGTCTCGTTCACACCCACAGAACCGCCTGTCCGTGCCTCTAACCATCGCGTCCCCCATTGCTCTCCTAATCCCCTCCTTTCCCGTCTGGGCCACAGAGCCAGTCTCCATGCCGGCAATCTGGTCCTCGTGGTTTACTCCTGGAGGGTCATCTCCCTCCACAGAATCCAAAACAATACACCTATTTTGGAGGGGGACAACCACAGGGGATCCCTCCACTGACTGCTCACTCACCTCCCCTCTCCCATCTGTCA
>NW_027650695.1:0-7500 GCF_965287045.1 Carcharhinus amblyrhynchos
CTCTCTCTGTCTCTCTCTCTCTGTCTCTCTCTCTCTCACTGTCTCTCTCTTTCTCTGTCTCTCACTCTCTCTGTCTCTCTCTCTCAATCTGTCCACTCCCTCTCTCTTTGTCTGTCTCTATGTCACTCTCTCTCCTTGTCTCTGTCTCTGTCTCTCTCTCTCTGTCTCTCCCTCTCTCTCTCCCTCTCTCTCACTCTCTCTCTCACTCTCTTTCTCTTACCCTCTCTCACTCTTTCTATCTCTCTCTCTCTGTCTCTCTCCCTCACTCTCTCTGTCTCTCACTCTTTGTCCTTCTCACTCTCTGCTTCTCTCTCTCACACTCTGTCTCTGTCTCTCTCTCTCTCTGTCTCTCACTCTCTGTCTGTCTGTCTCTCTCTGTCTCTGCCTCTCTGACTCTGTCTCTCCCTCGCTCTCACTCTCTGTCTCTCTCTCCCTCTGTCTCTGTCTCTCTGTCCCTCTCTCTCAGTATGTGTTTCTTTCTGTCTCTCTCTATCTCTCTGTCACTCTGCCCTCTCCCTCTCTCCCTCTGTCTCTCTCAATCTCTCACTCCGTCTCTCCCTCTGTTAATCTCTCACTCTCTCTGTCTCTGTCTGTCTCTCTCATTCTGTCTGTCTGGCTCTCTCTGTCTCTCACTGTGTCTCTCACTCTGTCTCTCTCTCTCTCTCCCTCTGTCTATCCCACACTGTCTCTCTCTCTCTGTCTCTCTCTTTCTCTATCCCTCTGTCTCTCGATCAGTCTCTCTCTCTCTGTCTCTCACTCTGTATCACTCTCACTCTGTATCTCTCTCACTCTGTCTCTCTCTCTCTCTCACTCTGGCTCTCTCTCTCACTCTGGCTCTCTCTCTCTGTGTCTCTCTTTCTCTTTCCCTCTGTCTCTGTCTCTCTCTCTCTCGCTGTCTCTCTGTCTCTCTCTCGCACTCACTCTGTCTCACTCTCTGTTTCTCTGTCTTTGTCTCTCCCACTCTGTCTCTCGCTCTGTGTCTCTCACTCTGTCTCTGTCTCTCTCACTGCCTCTCTCTATGGCTCTGTCTCTCTCTCTCTCTTCTCCCACTCTGTCTCCCTCTCTCTCTCTGTTTTTCTCTCTCTCTGCCTCTCTCACTCTGCCTCTCTCTTTCTGTCTCTCTCACTCTCTATCTCCCTCTCTCTATCTCTCTCACACTCTCTCTGCCTCTCTCTCTCTATCTCTGTCTCTCTCTCATCCTCTCTCTCTCTCTCTCTGTCTCTCGCTCTCTCTGTCACTGTCTCCCTGTCTCTCTCTCTCTCTCTCTCTCCTTGTCACTGGCTCTCTGTATCTCTCCCTCTGTCTCTCCCTCGATGTCTCTCTCTCCCTCTCTGTCTCCCTTTCTCTCTCTCTATCTCTGTCTCTCTCTCTCAGTCTGTCTGTCTCTCGCTCTCACTCTCTTTCAGTCTGTCTTTCTCTCTGTCTGTCTCTCGCTCTGTCACTCTCTCTCTTCCTCTGTCTCTCTCGCTCTCACTTTGTCTCTCTCTCTCCCTCTGACTCTCTCTCTCTCTGTCTCCCACTCTCTCTGTCTCTCTCTGTCTCTGTCTCTCCCTCTCTATCTCTGTCTCCCAGTCGCTCTCTCCCTCTCCTTGTCTCTCACTCTGTCTCTTTCCCTCTCTGTCTCTCTGCCTCAATGCCTCTCTCTCACTGTCTCTCTGTCTGTCTCTCTCTCGCTCCCTCTCTTGCTGTCTCTCTCCCTCACTGTCTCTTACACTCTCTCTCTGCCTCTCTCTGTCTCTCTCTCTCAGTCTGTCTCTCTCTCTGTCAATCTCTCAGTCTGTCTTTGTCTCTGTCTCTGCCTCTCTGTCACTCTCTGTATCTCTTTCTCTCTCTCTGTCTCTCTCTCTCTCTCTGTCTCTCTCTCTCACTGTCTCTCTGTCTGTCTCTCTCTCTCTCCCTCTCTCGCTGTCTCTCTCCCTCACTGTCTCTTACTCTCTCTCTCTGCCTCTCTCTGTCTCTCTCTCTCTCAGTCTGTCTCTCTCTCTGTCAATCTCTCAGTCTGTCTTTGTCTCTGTCTCTGCCTCTCTGTCACTCTCTCTATCTCTTTCTCTCTCTCTGTCACTCTCTCTCACTCCTTGTCTCTGTCTCTCTCTCTCCCTCTGTGTGTGTGTCTCTCTATCTCCATCTCTCTCTCTCTCTGTCCCTCACTGTTTCTGTCTGTCCCTCTCTCTCACTCTCTCTGTCTCTCTCTCTCTCTCTGCCTGCCTGTCTGTCTCTCTTGCCCTCTGTGCCTCTCTCTCCCTCTGTCTGTCTCTCTCTCTCTCTCCCTCTGTCTCTCTCTCTCTCTGTCTCGTTCTTTTTCGCCCTCTGTTTCTCTCTCTCTCTCTCTCTCTGTCTCTTGCTCTCTCTCAATCTCCCTGTCTCTCTCTCTCTCTCTTTCCCTCACTCTCTCTGTCTCTCTATCTCCGTCTCTCTCTCCCTCTGTCCCTCACTCTCTCTGACTCTGTCTCTCTCTCGCTCTCTCTCCCTGCCTCACTCTCTCACTCTCTCTCTGTCTGTCTGTCTCTCTCTCTGTCTGCCTGTCTGTCTCTCTGTCCCACTGTGTGTCTCTCTCACTCTCTATCTCTCTATCTGTATCTCTCTGTCTCTCGCTCTCTCTCTCTCTCTCATCTCTGTGTCTCTGTCTCTCTCTCTCTCGGTCTCTCTCTCTCTCCCCCCCCCCATCTCTTTCTGAGTCTCTTCCTCTGTCTCTCTTTCTCTATTTCTGTCTCGCTGTCCCTCTCTCTCAGCCTGTCTTTCTATCTGTATCTCTCTCTTTGTCACTCCGTCGCCCTCTCCCTCTCCCACTGTCTCTCTCTCTCTCACTCTGTCTCTGT
Organism: Carcharhinus amblyrhynchos; assembly: GCF_965287045.1. Classification (NCBI taxonomy): domain Eukaryota; kingdom Metazoa; phylum Chordata; class Chondrichthyes; order Carcharhiniformes; family Carcharhinidae; genus Carcharhinus; species Carcharhinus amblyrhynchos. Next base: position 2,817 of record NW_027650695.1, read on the forward strand.
CACTCAGTCACTCTCTCTCTGTCTCTCTCTTTCTCTCTCACTCTGTCTCTTACTCTCTCACTCTCTGTCTCTATCACTCTCTCTCTGTCTCTCACTCTGTATCTCTCTCATTCTGTCTCCCTCTCTCTCAGTCTGTCTCTGTCACTCAGTCTCTCTCTCTCTGTCTCTCTCTTTCTCTCTCACTCTGTCTCTTACTCTCTCACTCTCTGTCTCTATCACTCTCTCTCTGTCTCTCACTCTGTATCTCATTCTGTCTCCCTCTCTCTCAGTCTGTCTCTGTCTCTCACTTTCTCTCTCTGCCACTCTCACTCTGTCTCTTACTCTCTCACTCTCTGTCTCTATCACTCTCTCTCTGTCTCTCACTCTGTATCTCTCTCATTCTGTCTCCCTCTCTCTCAGTCTATCTCTGTCTCTCACTTTCTCTCTCTGTCTCTCTTTCTCTCGCCCTCTTTCTCTTTCTCTCTCTCTCCCTCCCTGCCTCTCTCTCTCTCACTGTGTCACACTCTTTCTCTGTCTCTCTCACTCTGGCTGTCTCTCTCTCTCTCTGTCTCTCCCCCTCTCTCACTCTGTCTCTCTCTGTCTCTCTTTCTCTCTCCCACTGTCTCTCACTTTGTCTCTCTCTCTCTCTCTATTACTCTCTCTCTCACTCTGTCTCTCTCTGTCTCTCTCCCTCTCCCACTCTGTCTGTCTCTCTCTCTCTCTGTCTCTCACTCTCTGTCTCTCAGTCCCTCTCACTCTCTCTGTCTGTCTCTCTCTCTCACTCTCTGTCTCTCTCTCTCTCTCTCTCTGTCTCTCACTCTCTGTCTGTCTGTCTCTCTCACTCTCTCTGTCTCTGTCTCTGTCTCTCTCTGTCTCTCACTCTCTGTCTGTCAGTCCCTCTCACTCTCTCTGTCTGTCTGTCTCTCTCACTCTGTCTCTGTCTCTCTCTCTCTCTGTCTCTCACTCTCTGTCTGTCTGTCTCTCTCACTCTTTCTGTCTCTGCCTCTCTGACTCTGTCTCTCCCTCGCTCTCACTCTCTGTCTCTCTCACTCTCTCTCTCTCTCTCTAGTCTCTGTCTGTCTCTCTCTCTCTCGGTCTCTCTCTCTATCCCCCATCACTATCAGTGTCCCTCGTTCTGTCTGTCTCTGTCTCTCTGTCAAACTCTCTCTGTCTCTGTCTCTCTCTGTCTCTCTCTCTCTCTGTCTCTGTCTCTCCGTCCCTCTCTCTCAGCATGTCTTTCTTTCTGTCTCTCTCTCTCTCCCTGTCACTCTGCCCCCTCTCTCACTCCCTCTGTCTCTCTCAATCTCTCACTCCATCTCTCCCTCTGTTAATCTCTCACTCTCTCTGTCTCTGTCTCTGTCTCTGTCTGTCTCTCTCATTCTGTCTGTCTGTCTCTCTATGTCTCTTACTGTGTCTCTCCCTCTCTCACTCTGTCTATCTCACACTGTCTCTCTCTCTCTGTCTCTCTCTCTTCTCTATCCCTCAGTCTCTCGATCTGTCTCTCTCTCTCTGCCTCTACCTCTCTCTCTCTGTCTCTCACTCTGTATCACTCTCACTCTGTATCTCTCTCACTCTATCTCTCACTCAGTCAGTCTCTCTCTCTCTCACTCTGTCTCTCTCTCTCTCTCTCGCTGTCTCTCTGTCTCTCTCTATCTCACTCACTCTGTCTCACTCTCTGTTTCTCTGTCTTTGTCTCTCTCTCTCTGTCTCTCTCTCTCTCTCTCGCTGTCTCTCTGTCTCTCTCTCTCTCACTCACTCTGTCTCACTCTCTGTTTCTCTGTCTTTGTCTCTCTCACTCTGTCTCTCTCTCTCTCTCTCTTGCTGTCTCTCTGTCTCTCTCTCTCTCACTTATTCTGTCTCACTCTCTGTTTCTCTGTCTTTGTCTCTCTCTCTCTGTCTCTCGCTCTGTGTCTCTCACTCTTTCTCTGTCTCTCTCACTGCCTCTCTCTATAGCTCTGTCTCTCTCTCTCTTCACCCACTCTGTCTCCCTCTCTCTCTCTGACTCTCTGTCTCACTCTGTTTTTCTCTCACTCTGCCTCTCTCTTTCTGTCTCTCTCACTCTCTGTCTCCCCCTCTCTATCTCTCTCTCACTCTCTCTCTTGCTCTCTCTCTCTCTGTCCCTCTCTCCCTCTGTCTCTCTCTCTCTCTATCTCTGTCTCTCTCTCATCCTTTCTCTCTCTCTCTCTCTCTCTCTCTGTCCCTCTCTCTCTCTGTCTCTCTCTCTCTCTATCTCTGTCTCTCTCCCATCTTTTCTCTCTCTCTGTCTCTCGCTCTCTCTGTCACTGTCTCCCTGTCACTCTCTCTCTCTCCTTGTCACTGGCTCTCTGCCTCTCCCTCTCTGCCTCTCCCTCTCTGTATCTCTCTCCCTCTCTGTCACTCTCTCTCTGTATGTTACTCTCTCTCTCTCTGTATCTCTCTCTCTGTCTGCCTTTCTCTGTCTCTATCTCTCTCTGTCTCTCTCTCTCTCAGCCTGTCTGTCTCTCTCTCTCACTCTCTCTCAGTCTGTCTTTCTGTCTGTCTGTCTGTCTCTCTGTCACTGTCTCTCACTCTCTCTCTTCTGTCTCTCTCGCTCTCACTTTGTCTCTCTCTCTCCCTCTGACTCTCTCTCTCACTCTCTGTCTCTCTCTGTCTCTCCCTGTCTCTGTGTCTCTCCCTCTCTGTCTTTGTCTCCCTGTCAGTCTTTCTCTCTCCTTGTCTCTCTCTCTCTGTCTCTCTCCCTCTCTGTCTCTCTGCCTCAATGTCTCTCTCTCTCTCACTGTCTCTCTCTCTCTCTCCCTCTCTCACTGTCTCTTACTCTCTCTCTGCCTCTCTCTCTCTCTATGTCTCTCTCTGTCTCTCTCTCTCAGTCTGTCTCTCTCTCTGTCAATCCCTCAGTCTGTCTTTGTCTCTGTCTCTGCCTCTCTGTCACTCTCTCTATCTCTTTCTCTCTCTCTGTCTCTCTCTCTCACTCTCTGCCTCTCTTTCTCTGTCTGACTCTCTCTGTGTCTCTCTCGCTCTGTCTCTCTCTCTCTCTCTTTCTCGCTCTGTATCTCTCTCTCTCTCTCTCTCTGTCTCTCTCAGTCTGGCTATCTCTCTCTCTCAATCTCTCACTCTCTCAGTCTCGCTGTCTCTCTCTCTCTCACTCATCTTTCTCACTGTCTCTTGCTCTCTCTGTCTCTGTCTCTCTGTTACTCTCATTCTCTCCTTGTCTCTGTCTCTCAGTCTGTCTGTCTGTCTCTCTCTCCCTTTGACTCCCTCTCTCTCTGACTCTATTTCTCTCCCTGTCTCTCCCTCTCTGTCTTTCTCCCTCTCTCTCCCTGTCTCTCTCTCTCTCTCTGACCCCCCCCCCTCTTTCTCTATCTCGCTCTGTCTCTCTCTCTGTCTGTCTGAAGCTCTCTCTGTCTCTCTCTCACTGTGTCACATTCTCTCTCTGTCTCTCTCACTCTGGCTGTCTCTCTCTCTCTCTCTCTCTCTCTCTGTCTCTCAATAACTTTCTCTCTCACTCTCTCTGTCTCTCTCTCTCTCCCTCATCTATCTCTCTGTCTCTCACCTCTGTCTCTGTCTCTCTGTCTCTCTCTCACTGACCCTCTCACTCTTTCTCCCTCTGTCACTCTCTCTGTCTCTCTGTCTGTCTCTCTCTTTCTCCCCCTCTGTCTCTCGATCAGTCTCTCACTCTCTCTCTCACTCTCTGTCTCTCGCTCTGTCTCTCACTCTCTCTCTCACTCTCTGTCTCACACTCTCTCTCTCTGTCTCACTTTCTCTGTCTCTCACTCAGTATCTCTCTCACTCTGTCTCTCTCTCTCTCAGTCTCACTCTCTCTCTCACTCTGTCTCTCTGTCTCTGTCTCTTTGTCTCTCTCTGTCTCTGTCTCTTTGTCTCTCTCTGTCTCTGTCTCTCTCTCTGACTCTCTCTGTCTCTCTGTATCTCTCTGTCCGTCTCTGTCTCTCTCTCTCACTGTCTCTCCCGCTGTCTCTCTCTCTCTCTCTCTGACTCTCTGTCCCTCTCTGTTTCTCTCTCCCTCACTCTGTCTGTCTCTCACTCTCTCTGCCTCTCTCTCTCACTCTGTATCTCTCTCACTCTGTGTCTCACTCTGCCTCTGTCTCTCTCTCTCTTTCTCTCTCACTAAGTCTCTCTCTTTCTCTCACTGTGTCTCTCTCTCTCTCCGTCTGTCACTCTCTCCGTCTCTCTGTCGGTCTCTCTCTTTTTCTCCCACTTTGTCTCTCGCTCTGTCTCTCGCTGTGTCTCTCAATCTTTGTCTCTCACTCTCTCTCTCTGTCTTGCTTTCTCTGTCTCTCATCTGTATCACTCTCACTCTGTCTCTCTCTCTCTCTGTCTCTCTCTCTCTCTGTCTCTCTCTCTCCCTGTCTCTCTCTCTCTCACTCTGTCGCTCTCTCTCACTGTCTCTCTCTCTCTCACTCTGTCTCTCTCTCCTCTCAGTCACGTGTCTCTCTCTCTCATTCTCTCTGTCTCTGTCTCTCTGTGTCTCCCCCATCTCTTTCTCTGTATCTCGCTCTTTCTATCTCTGACTCTCTGTCTCTCTCTCTCTCTCTCCCCTTGTCTCTCTCTCTCTCTGTCTCTGTCTCACTCCATCTCTGTCTCTCTCTCTCCCTCTCACTCTCTGTCTCTCTCTCTTCCACTCTCTCTTTCTTTCTCTCTCTGTCTCTCTCTTTCTCCCACTCTGTCTCTCTCTCTCTGTCCCTCTCACTCTCTCTCACTACCTCTGTCT
>NW_027650695.1:22500-50286 GCF_965287045.1 Carcharhinus amblyrhynchos
GTCTCTGCGTCTCAGTGTCTCTGCGTCTCAGTGTCGCTGCATCTCAGCATCTCTGCGTCTCTGCGTCTCAGTGTCTCTGCGTCTCAGTGTCTCTGCGTCTCAGTGTCTCTGCGTCTCAATGTCTCTGCATCTCAGCATCTCTGCGTCTCTGCGTCTCAGAGTCTCTGCGTCTCAGTGTCTCTGCGTCTCAGTGTCTCTGCGTCTCAGTGTCTCTGCGTCTCAGAGTCTCTGTGTCTCAGTATTTCTGAGTCTCTGCGTCTCTGCGTCTCACTGTCTCAGCGTCTCAGCGTCTCTGCGTCTCAGAGTCTCTGTGTCTCAGTATTTCTGAGTCTCTGCGTCTTTGCGTCTCAGTGTCTCTGCGTCTCAGTGTCTCTGCGTCTGTGCGTCTCTGCGTCTCAGTGTCTCTGCGTCTCAGTGTCTCTGCGTCTCAACGTCTCTGCGTCTCAGAGTCTCAGTGTCTCTGTGTCTGTGCGTCTCTACGCATCAGAGTCTCTGCGTCTCGTGTCTCTGCGTCTCAGTTTCTCTGCCTCTCAGCGTCTCTGCGTCTCAGAGTCTCTGCGTCTCAGTGTCTCTGCGTCTCAGTATCTCTGCGTCTCAGTGACTCTGTGTCGCAGTGTCTCTGCGTCTCAGCGTCTCTGCGTCTCAGTGTCTCTGCGCCTCAGAGTCTCTGCGTCTCAGCGTCTCTGCGTCTCAGTGTCTCTGCGCCTCAGATTCTCTGCGTCTCAGTGTCTCTGCATCTCAGTGTCTCTGCGTCTCAGTATCTCTGCGTCTCAGTATCTCTGCGTCTCAGTGTCTCTGCATCTCAGTGTCTCTGCGTCTCAACGTCTCTGCGTCTCAGAGTCTCTGCGTCTCAGAGTCTGTGTGTCTCAGTGTCTCTGCGTCTCAACGTCTCTGCATCTCAGTGTCTCTGCGTCTGTGCGCCTCTGCGCCTCAGAGTCTCTGCGTCTCAGTGTCTCTGCGTCTCAGTGTCTCTGCGTCTCAGTGTCTCTGCGTCTCAGTGTCTCTGCGTCTCAGCGTCTCAGCGTCGCAGAGTCTCTGCGTCTCAGTGTCTCTGCGTCTCAGTATCTCTGCGTCTCAGTGTCTCTGCGTCTGCGCGCCTCTGCGCCTCAGAGTCTCTGCGTCTCAGTGTCTCTGCGTCTCAGTATCTCTGCGTCTCAGTGTCTCTGCGTCTGCGCGCCTCTGCGCCTCAGAGTCTCTGCGTCTCAGTATCTCTGCGTCTCAGAGTCTCTGCGTCTCAGTGTCTCTGCGTCTCAGCGTCTCAGAGTCTCTGCGTCTCAGTGTGTCTGCGTCTCAGTATCTCTGCGTCTCAGTGTCTCTGCGTCTCAGTGTCTCTGCGTCTGTGCGCCTCTGCGCCTCAGAGTCTCTGCGTCTCAGTGTCTCTGCATCTCAGTGTCTCTGCGTCTCAGTGTCTCTGCGTCTGTGCGCCTCTGCGCCTCAGGGTCTCTGCGTCTCAGTATCTCTGCGCCACAGAGTCTCTGCGTCTCTGCGTCTCAGAGTCTCTGCGTCTCAGTGTCTCTGCGTCTCAGCATCTCTGCGTCTCAGAGTCTCTGCGTCTCAGTATTTCTGAGTCTCTGCGTCTCTGCGTCTCAGTGTCTCTGCGTCTCTGCGTCTCAGAGTCTCTGCGTCTCAGTGTCTCTGCGTCTCTGCGTCTCAGAGTCTCTGCGTCTCAGTGTCTCTGCGTCTCAACGTCTCTGCGTCTCAGAGTCTCTGCGTCTCAGAGTCTCTGTGTCTCAGTGTCTCTGCGTCTCAACGTCTCTGCGTCTCAGTGTCTCTGCGTCTTTGCGTCAGAGACTCTGCGTCTCAGTGTCTCTGCATCTCAGCATCTCTGCGTCTCAGTGTCTCTGCGTCTCAGAGTCTCTGCGTCTCAGTATTTCTGCGTCTCTGCGTCTCAGTGTCTCTGCGTCTCTGCGTCTCAGAGTCTTTGCGTCTCAGTGTCCCTGCGTCTCAGTGTCTCTGCGTTTCTGAGCCTCAGAGTCTCTGCGTCTTAGTGTCTCTGCATCTCAGGGTCTCTGCGTCTCTGCGTCTCAGAGTCTCTGCGTCTTAGTGTCCCTGCGCCTCAGAGTCTCTGCATCTTATTGTCTCTGCATCTCAGGGTCTCTGCGTCTCAGAGTCTCTGCGTCTCAGTGTCTCTGCATCTCAGTGTCTCTGCGTCTCTGCGTCTCAGAGTCTCTGCGTCTCAGTGTCTCTGCGTCTCAGTGTCTCTGCCTCTGTGCGTTTCTGCGCCTCAGAGTCTCTGCGTCTTAGTGTCTCTGCATCTCAGGGTCTCTGCGTCTCTGCGTCTCAGAGTCTCTGCGTCTTAGTGTCCCTGCGCCTCAGAGTCTCTGCATCTTATTGTCTCTGCATCTCAGGGTCTCTGCGTCTCAGAGTCTCTGCGTCTCTGCGTCTCAGTGTCTCTGCGTCTCAGTGTCTCTGCGTCTCAGTGTCTCTGCGTCTCAGTGTCGCTGCATCTCAGCATCTCTGCGTCTCTGCGTCTCAGAGTCTCTGCGTCTCAGTGTCTCTGCGTCTCAGTGTCTCTGCGTCTCAATGTCTCTGCATCTCAGCATCTCTGCGTCTCTGCGTCTCAGAGTCTCTGCGTCTCAGTGTCTCTGCGTCTCAGTGTCTCTGCGTCTCAGTGTCTCTGCGTCTCAGAGTCTCTGTGTCTCAGTATTTCTGAGTCTCTGCGTCTCTGCGTCTCACTGTCTCAGCGTCTCAGCGTCTCTGCGTCTCAGAGTCTCTGTGTCTCAGTATTTCTGAGTCTCTGCGTCTTTGCGTCTCAGTGTCTCTGCGTCTCAGTGTCTCTGCGTCTGTGCGTCTCTGCGCCTCAGAGTGTCTGCGTCTCAGTGTCTCTGCGTCTCAGTGTCTCTGCGTCTCAGTGTCTCTGCGTCTCAACGTCTCTGCGTCTCAGAGTCTCAGTGTCTCTGTGTCTGGGCGTCTCTACGCATCAGAGTCTCTGCGTCTCGTGTCTCTGCGTCTCAGTTTCTCTGCCTCTCAGCGTCTCTGCGTCTCAGAGTCTCTGCGTCTCAGTGTCTCTGCGTCTCAGTATCTCTGCGTCTCAGTGACTCTGTGTCGCAGTGTCTCTGCGTCTCAGCGTCTCTGCGTCTCAGTGTCTCTGCGCCTCAGAGTCTCTGCGTCTCAGCGTCTCTGCGTCTCAGTGTCTCTGCGCCTCAGAGTCTCTGCGTCTCAGTGTCTCTGCATCTCAGTGTCTCTGCGTCTCAGTATCTCTGCGTCTCAGTATCTCTGCGTCTCAGTGTCTCTGCGTCTCAACGTCTCTGCGTCTCAGAGTCTCTGCGTCTCAGAGTCTGTGTGTCTCAGTGTCTCTGCGTCTCAACGTCTCTGCATCTCAGTGTCTCTGCGTCTGTGCGCCTCTGCGCCTCAGAGTCTCTGCGTCTCAGTGTCTCTGCATCTCAGTGTCTCTGCGTCTCAGTGTCTCTGCATCTCAGTGTCTCTGCGTCTCAGCGTCTCAGCGTCGCAGAGTCTCTGCGTCTCAGTGTCTCTGCGTCTCAGTATCTCTGCGTCTCAGTGTCTCTGCGTCTGCGCGCCTCTGCGCCTCAGAGTCTCTGCGTCTCAGTGTCTCTGCGTCTCAGTATCTCTGCGTCTCAGTGTCTCTGCGTCTGCGCGCCTCTGCGCCTCAGAGTCTCTGCGTCTCAGTATCTCTGCGTCTCAGAGTCTCTGCGTCTCTGCGTCTCAGAGTCTCTGCGTCTCAGTATTTCTGAGTCTCTGCGTCTCAGTGTCTCCTCGTCTCTGCGTCTCAGTGTCTCTGCATCTCAGTGTCTCCGCGTTTGTGCGCCTCAGCGCCTCAGAGTCTCTGCGTCTCAGTGTTTCTGCATCTCAGTGTCTCTGCGTCTCAACGTCTCTGCGTCTCAGAGTCTCTGCGTCTCAGAGTCTGTGTGTCTCAGTGTCTCTGCGTCTCAGTGTCTCTGCATCTCAGTGTCTCTGCGTCTCAACGTCTCTGCGTCTCAGAGTCTCTGCGTCTCAGTGTCTCAGTGTCTCTGCATCTCAGTGTCTCTGCGTCTCAGTGTCTCTGCGTCTCTGTGTCTCAGAGTCTCTGCGTCTCAGTATCTCTGTGTCTCAGTGTCTCTGCGTCTCAGTGTCTCTGCGTCTGTGCGTCTCTGCACCTCAGAGTCTCTGCATTTCAGCGTCTCGGCGTCTCAGAGTCTCTGCGTCTCAGTGTCTCTGCGTCTCAGTGTCTCTGTGTCTCTGTGTCTCAGAGTCTCTGCGTCTCAGTGTCTCTGCGTCTCAGTGTCTCTGTGTCTCAGAGTCTCTGCGTCTCAGTGTCTCTGCGTCTCAGTGTCTCTGCGTCATAGTTTCTCAGCGTCTCAGCGTCTCAGAGTCTCTGCGTCTCAGTGTCTCTGCGTCTCAGTGTCTCTGCGTCTCAGTGTCTCTGCGTCTCAGTGTCTCTACGTCACAGTTTCTCAGCGTCTCAGCGTCTCAGTGTCTCAGAGTCTCTGCGTCTCAGTGTCTCTGCGTCTCAGTATCTCTGCGTCTCAGTGTCTCTGCGTCTCAGTGTCTCTGCGTCTGTGCGCCTCTGCGCCTCGGAGTCTCTGCGTCTCAGTATCTCTGCGTCTCAGAGTCTCTGCGTCTCTGCGTCTCAGAGTCTCTGCGTCTCAGTGTCTCTGCGTCTCAGTGTCTCTGCGGCTCAGCATCTCTGCGTCTCAGAGTCTCTGCGGCTCAGCATCTCTGCGTCTCAGAGTCTCTGCGTCTCAGAGTCTTGGATTCTCTGCGTCTCAGTGTCTCTGCGTCTCAGTGTCTCTGCGTCTCAGTGTCTCTGCGTCTCAGTGTCTCTGCGTCTCAGTATTTCTGAGTCTCGGCGTCTCAGTGTCTCTGCGTCTCAGTGTCTCTGCGTCTCTGTGTCTCAGAGTCTCTGCGTCTCAGCGTCTCTGCGTCTCAGAGTCTCTGCGTCTCAGTGTCTCTGCGTCTCAGGATCTCTGCGCATCAGAGTCTCTGCATCTCAGTGTCTCTGCGTCTCAGTGTCTCTGCGTCTCAGTGTCTCTGCGTCTCTGCGTCTCAGCGTCTCTGCGTCTCTGCGTCTCAGTGTCTCTGCGTCTCAGTGTCTCTGCGTCTCAGTGTCTCTGCGTCTCAGCGTCTCAGAGTCTCTGCGTCTCAGTGTGTCTGCGTCTCAGTATCTCTGCGTCTCAGTGTCTCTGCGTCTCAGTGTCTCTGCGTCTGTGCGCCTGTGCGCCTCAGAGTCTCTGCGTCTCAGTGTCTCTTCATCTCAGTGTCTCTGCGTCTCAGTGTCTCTGCGTCTGTGCGCCTCTGCGCCTCAGGGTCTCTGCGTCTCAGTATCTCTGCGCCACAGAGTCTCTGCGTCTCTGCGTCGATGAGTCTCTGCGTCTCAGTGTCTCTGCGTCTCAGCATCTCTGCGTCTCAGAGTCTCTGCGTCTCAGTATTTCTGAGTCTCTGCGTCTCTGCGTCTCAGTGTCTCTGCGTCTCTGCGTCTCAGAGTCTCTGCGTCTCAGTGTCTCTGCGTCTCTGTGTCTCAGAGTCTCTGCGTCTCAGAGTCTCTGCGTCTCAGTGTCTCTGCGTCTCAGTGTCTCTGCGTCTCAACGTCTCTGCGTCTCGGAGTCTCTGCGTCTCAGAGTCTCTGTGTCTCAGTGTCTCTGCGTCTCAACGTCTCTGCGTCTCAGTGTCTCTGCGTCTTTGCGTCAGAGACTCTGCGTCTCAGTGTCTCTGCATCTCAGCATCTCTGCGTCTCAGTGTCTCTGCGTCTCAGAGTCTCTGCGTCTCAGTATTTCTGCGTCTCTGCGTCTCAGTGTCTCTGCGTCTCTGCGTCTCAGAGTCTTTGCGTCTCAGTGTCCCTGCGTCTCAGTGTCTCTGCGTTTCTGAGCCTCAGAGTCTCTGCGTCTTAGTGTCTCTGCATCTCAGGGTCTCTGCGTCTCTGCGTCTCAGAGTCTCTGCGTCTTAGTGTCCCTGCGCCTCAGAGTCTCTGCATCTTATTGTCTCTGCATCTCAGGGTCTCTGCGTCTCAGAGTCTCTGCGTCTCAGTGTCTCTGCATCTCAGTGTCTCTGCGTCTCTGCGTCTCAGAGTCTCTGCGTCTCAGTGTCTCTGTGTCTCAGTGTCTCTGCCTCTGTGCGTTTCTGCGCCTCAGAGTCTCTGCGTCTTAGTGTCTCTGCATCTCAGTGTCTCTGCGTCTCTGCGTCTCAGAGTCTCTGCGTCTTAGTGTCCCTGCGCCTCAGAGTCTCTGCATCTTATTGTCTCTGCATCTCAGGGTCTCTGCGTCTCAGAGTCTCTGCGTCTCTGCGTCTCAGTGTCTCTGCGTCTCAGTGTCTCTGCGTCTCAGTGTCGCTGCATCTCAGCATCTCTGCGTCTCTGCGTCTCAGTGTCTCTGCGTCTCAGTGTCTCTGCGTCTCAGTGTCTCTGCGTCTCAATGTCTCTGCATCTCAGCATCTCTGCGTCTCTGCGTCTCAGAGTCTCTGCGTCTCAGTGTCTCTGCGTCTCAGTGTCTCTGCGTCTCAGTGTCTCTGCGTCTCAGAGTCTCTGTGTCTCAGTATTTCTGAGTCTCTGCGTCTCTGCGTCTCACTGTCTCAGCGTCTCAGCGTCTCTGCGTCTCAGAGTCTCTGTGTCTCAGTATTTCTGAGTCTCTGCGTCTTTGCGTCTCAGTGTCTCTGCGTCTCAGTGTCTCTGCGTCTGTGCGTCTCTGCGCCTCAGAGTGTCTGCGTCTCAGTGTCTCTGCGTCTCAGTGTCTCTGCGTCTCAACGTCTCTGCGTCTCAGAGTCTCAGTGTCTCTGTGTCTGTGCGTCTCTACGCATCAGAGTCTCTGCGTCTCGTGTCTCTGCGTCTCAGTTTCTCTGCCTCTCAGCGTCTCTGCGTCTCAGAGTCTCTGCGTCTCAGTGTCTCTGCGTCTCAGTATCTCTGCGTCTCAGTGACTCTGTGTCGCAGTGTCTCTGCGTCTCAGCGTCTCTGCGTCTCAGTGTCTCTGCGCCTCAGAGTCTCTGCGTCTCAGCGTCTCTGCGTCTCAGTGTCTCTGCGCCTCAGAGTCTCTGCGTCTCAGTGTCTCTGCATCTCAGTGTCTCTGCATCTCAGTGTCTCTGCGTCTCAGTATCTCTGCGTCTCAGTATCTCTGCGTCTCAGTGTCTCTGCATCTCAGTGTCTCTGCGTCTCAACGTCTCTGCGTCTCAGAGTCTCTGCGTCTCAGAGTCTGTGTGTCTCAGTGTCTCTGCGTCTCAACGTCTCTGCATCTCAGTGTCTCTGCGTCTGTGCGCCTCTGCGCCTCAGAGTCTCTGCGTCTCAGTGTCTCTGCATCTGTGTCTCTGCGTCTCAGTGTCTCTGCATCTCAGTGTCTCTGCGTCTCAGTGTCTCTGCGTCTCAGTGTCTCTGCGTCTCAGCGTCTCAGCGTCGCAGAGTCTCTGCGTCTCAGTGTCTCTGCGTCTCAGTATCTCTGCGTCTCAGTGTCTCTGCGTCTGCGCGCCTCTGCGCCTCAGAGTCTCTGCGTCTCAGTGTCTCTGCGTCTCAGTATCTCTGCGTCTCAGTGTCTCTGCGTCTGCGCGCCTCTGCGCCTCAGAGTCTCTGCGTCTCAGTATCTCTGCGTCTCAGAGTCTCTGCGTCTCTGCGTCTCAGAGTCTCTGCGTCTCAGTATTTCTGAGTCTCTGCGTCTCAGTGTCTCCTCGTCTCTGCGTCTCAGTGTCTCTGCATCTCAGTGTCTCCGCGTTTGTGCGCCTCTGCGCCTCAGAGTCTCTGCGTCTCAGTGTTTCTGCATCTCAGTGTCTCTGCGTCTCAACGTCTCTGCGTCTCAGAGTCTCTGCGTCTCAGAGTCTGTGTGTCTCAGTGTCTCTGCGTCTCAGTGTCTCTGCATCTCAGTGTCTCTGCGTCTCAACGTCTCTGCGTCTCAGAGTCTCTGCGTCTCAGAGTCTCTGCGTCTCAGTGTCTCAGTGTCTCTGCATCTCAGTGTCTCTGCGTCTCAGTGTCTCTGCGTCTCTGTGTCTCAGAGTCTCTGCGTCTCAGTATCTCTGTGTCTCAGTGTCTCTGCGTCTCAGTGTCTCTGCGTCTGTGCGTCTCTGCACCTCAGAGTCTCTGCATTTCAGCGTCTCGGCGTCTCAGAGTCTCTGCGTCTCAGTGTCTCTGCGTCTCAGTGTCTCTGTGTCTCTGTGTCTCAGAGTCTCTGCGTCTCAGTGTCTCTGCGTCTCAGTGTCTCTGTGTCTCAGAGTCTCTGCGTCTCAGTGTCTCTGCGTCTCAGTGTCTCTGCGTCATAGTTTCTCAGCGTCTCAGCGTCTCAGAGTCTCTGCGTCTCAGTGTCTCTGCGTCTCAGTGTCTCTGCGTCTCAGTGTCTCTGCGTCTCAGTGTCTCTACGTCACAGTTTCTCAGCGTCTCAGCGTCTCAGTGTCTCAGAGTCTCTGCGTCTCAGTGTCTCTGCGTCTCAGTGTCTCTGCGTCTCAGTGTCTCTGCGTCTGTGCGCCTCTGCGCCTCGGAGTCTCTGCGTCTCAGTATCTCTGCGTCTCAGAGTCTCTGCGTCTCTGCGTCTCAGAGTCTCTGCGTCTCAGTGTCTCTGCGTCTCAGTGTCTCTGCGGCTCAGCATCTCTGCGTCTCAGAGTCTCTGCGGCTCAGCATCTCTGCGTCTCAGAGTCTCTGCGTCTCAGAGTCTTGGATTCTCTGCGTCTCAGTGTCTCTGCGTCTCAGTGTCTCTGCGTCTCAGTGTCTCTGCGTCTCAGTATTTCTGAGTCTCGGCGTCTCAGTGTCTCTGCGTCTCAGTGTCTCTGCGTCTCTGTGTCTCAGAGTCTCTGCGTCTCAGCGTCTCTGCGTCTCAGAGTCTCTGCGTCTCAGTGTCTCTGCGTCTCAGGATCTCTGCGCATCAGAGTCTCTGCATCTCAGTGTCTCTGCGTCTCAGTGTCTCTGCGTCTCAGTGTCTCTGCGTCTCTGCGTCTCAGCGTCTCTGCGTCTCTGCGTCTCAGTGTCTCTGCGTCTCAGTGTCTCTGCGTGTCAGTGTCTCAGAGTCTCTGCGTCTCAGTGTCTCTGCGTCTCAGTGTCTCTGCGTCTCAGTGTCTCTGCGTCTCAGCGTCTCAGAGTCTCTGCGTCTCAGTGTGTCTGCGTCTCAGTATCTCTGCGTCTCAGTGTCTCTGCGTCTCAGTGTCTCTGCGTCTGTGCGCCTCTGCGCCTCAGAGTCTCTGCGTCTCAGTGTCTCTGCATCTCAGTGTCTCTGCGTCTCAGTGTCTCTGCGTCTGTGCGCCTCTGCGCCTCAGGGTCTCTGCGTCTCAGTATCTCTGCGCCACAGAGTCTCTGCGTCTCTGCGTCTCAGAGTCTCTGCGTCTCAGTGTCTCTGCGTCTCAGCATCTCTGCGTCTCAGAGTCTCTGCGTCTCAGTATTTCTGAGTCTCTGCGTCTCTGCGTCTCAGTGTCTCTGCGTCTCTGCGTCTCAGAGTCTCTGCGTCTCAGTGTCTCTGCGTCTCTGTGTCTCAGAGTCTCTGCGTCTCAGAGTCTCTGCGTCTCAGTGTCTCTGCGTCTCAACGTCTCTGCGTCTCGGAGTCTCTGCGTCTCAGAGTCTCTGTGTCTCAGTGTCTCTGCGTCTCAACGTCTCTGCGTCTCAGTGTCTCTGCGTCTTTGCGTCAGAGACTCTGCGTCTCAGTGTCTCTGCATCTCAGCATCTCTGCGTCTCAGTGTCTCTGCGTCTCAGAGTCTCTGCGTCTCAGTATTTCTGCGTCTCTGCGTCTCAGTGTCTCTGCGTCTCTGCGTCTCAGAGTCTTTGCGTCTCAGTGTCCCTGCGTCTCAGTGTCTCTGCGTTTCTGAGCCTCAGAGTCTCTGCGTCTTAGTGTCTCTGCATCTCAGGGTCTCTGCGTCTCTGCGTCTCAGAGTCTCTGCGTCTTAGTGTCCCTGCGCCTCAGAGTCTCTGCATCTTATTGTCTCTGCATCTCAGGGTCTCTGCGTCTCAGAGTCTCTGCGTCTCAGTGTCTCTGCATCTCAGTGTCTCTGCGTCTCTGCGTCTCAGAGTCTCTGCGTCTCAGTGTCTCTGCGTCTCAGTGTCTCTGCCTCTGTGCGTTTCTGCGCCTCAGAGTCTCTGCGTCTTAGTGTCTCTGCATCTCAGGGTCTCTGCGTCTCTGCGTCTCAGAGTCTCTGCGTCTTAGTGTCCCTGCGCCTCAGAGTCTCTGCATCTTATTGTCTCTGCATCTCAGGGTCTCTGCGTCTCAGAGTCTCTGCGTCTCTGCGTCTCAGTGTCTCTGCGTCTCAGTGTCTCTGCGTCTCAGTGTCTCTGCGTCTCAGTGTCGCTGCATCTCAGCATCTCTGCGTCTCTGCGTCTCAGAGTCTCTGCGTCTCAGTGTCTCTGCGTCTCAGTGTCTCTGCGTCTCAGAGTCTCTGCGTCTCAATGTCTCTGCATCTCAGCATCTCTGCGTCTCTGCGTCTCAGAGTCTCTGCGTCTCAGTGTCTCTGCGTCTCAGTGTCTCTGCGTCTCAGAGTCTCTGTGTCTCAGTATTTCTGAGTCTCTGCGTCTCTGCGTCTCACTGTCTCAGCGTCTCAGCGTCTCTGCGTCTCAGAGTCTCTGTGTCTCAGTATTTCTGAGTCTCTGCGTCTTTGCGTCTCAGTGTCTCTGCGTCTCAGTGTCTCTGCGTCTGTGCGTCTCTGCGCCTCAGAGTGTCTGCGTCTCAGTGTCTCTGCGTCTCAGTGTCTCTGCGTCTCAGTGTCTCTGCGTCTCAACGTCTCTGCGTCTCAGAGTCTCAGTGTCTCTGTGTCTGTGCGTCTCTACGCATCAGAGTCTCTGCGTCTCGTGTCTCTGCGTCTCAGTTTCTCTGCCTCTCAGCGTCTCTGCGTCTCAGAGTCTCTGCGTCTCAGTGTCTCTGCGTCTCAGTATCTCTGCGTCTCAGTGACTCTGTGTCGCAGTGTCTCTGCGTCTCAGCGTCTCTGCGTCTCAGTGTCTCTGCGCCTCAGAGTCTCTGCGTCTCAGCGTCTCTGCGTCTCAGTGTCTCTGCGCCGCAGAGTCTCTGCGTCTCAGTGTCTCTGCATCTCAGTGTCTCTGCGTCTCAGTATCTCTGCGTCTCAGTATCTCTGCGTCTCAGTGTCTCTGCATCTCAGTGTCTCTGCGTCTCAACGTCTCTGCGTCTCAGAGTCTCTGCGTCTCAGAGTCTGTGTGTCTCAGTGTCTCTGCGTCTCAACGTCTCTGCATCTCAGTGTCTCTGCGTCTGTGCGCCTCTGCGCCTCAGAGTCTCTGCGTCTCAGTGTCTCTGCATCTCAGTGTCTCTGCGTCTCAGTGTCTCTGCGTCTCAGTGTCTCTGCATCTCAGTGTCTCTGCGTCTCAGTGTCTCTGCGTCTCAGTGTCTCTGCGTCTCAGCGTCTCAGCGTCGCAGAGTCTCTGCGTCTCAGTGTCTCTGCGTCTCAGTATCTCTGCGTCTCAGTGTCTCTGCGTCTGCGCGCCTCTGCGCCTCAGAGTCTCTGCGTCTCAGTGTCTCTGCGTCTCAGTATCTCTGCGTCTCAGTGTCTCTGCGTCTGCGCGCCTCTGCGCCTCAGAGTCTCTGCGTCTCAGTATCTCTGCGTCTCAGAGTCTCTGCGTCTCTGCGTCTCAGAGTCTCTGCGTCTCAGTATTTCTGAGTCTCTGCGTCTCAGTGTCTCCTCGTCTCTGCGTCTCAGTGTCTCTGCATCTCAGTGTCTCCGCGTTTGTGCGCCTCTGCGCCTCAGAGTCTCTGCGTCTCAGTGTTTCTGCATCTCAGTGTCTCTGCGTCTCAACGTCTCAGAGTCTCTGCGTCTCAGAGTCTGTGTGTCTCAGTGTCTCTGCGTCTCAGTGTCTCTGCATCTCAGTGTCTCTGCGTCTCAACGTCTCTGCGTCTCAGAGTCTCTGCGTCTCAGAGTCTCTGCGTCTCAGTGTCTCAGTGTCTCTGCATCTCAGTGTCTCTGCGTCTCAGTGTCTCTGCGTCTCTGTGTCTCAGAGTCTCTGCGTCTCAGTATCTCTGTGTCTCAGTGTCTCTGCGTCTCAGTGTCTCTGCGTCTGTGCGTCTCTGCACCTCAGAGTCTCTGCATTTCAGCGTCTCGGCGTCTCAGAGTCTCTGCGTCTCAGTGTCTCTGCGTCTCAGTGTCTCTGTGTCTCTGTGTCTCAGAGTCTCTGCGTCTCAGTGTCTCTGCGTCTCAGTGTCTCTGTGTCTCAGAGTCTCTGCGTCTCAGTTTCTCTGCGTCTCAGTGTCTCTGCGTCACAGTTTCTCAGCGTCTCAGCGTCTCAGAGTCTCTGCGTCTCAGTGTCTCTGCGTCTCAGTGTCTCTGCGTCTCAGTGTCTCTGCGTCTCAGTGTCTCTACGTCACAGTTTCTCAGCGTCTCAGCGTCTCAGTGTCTCAGAGTCTCTGCGTCTCAGTATCTCTGCGTCTCAGTGTCTCTGCGTCTCAGTGTCTCTGCGTCTGTGCGCCTCAGAGTCTCTGCGCCTCAGAGTCTCTGCGTCTCAGTGTCTCTGCGTCTGTGCGCCTCTGCGCCTCAGAGTCTCTGCGTCTCAGTATTTCTGCGTCTCAGAGTCTCTGCGTCTCAGAGTCTCTGCGTCTCTGCGTCTCAGAGTCTCTGCGTCTCAACGTCACTGCGTCTCAGAGTCTCAGTGTCTCTGTGTCTGTGCGTCTCTACGCATCAGAGTCTCTGCGTCTCAGTGTCTCTGCGTCTCAGTTTCTCTGCCTCTCAGCGTCTCTGCGTCTCAGAGTCTCTGCGTCTCAGTGTCTCTGCGTCTCAGTATCTCTGCGTCTCAGTGACTCTGCGTCGCAGTGTCTCTGCGTCTCAGCGTCTCTGCGTCTCAGTGTCTCTGCGCCTCAGAGTCTCTGCGTCTCAGCGTCTCTGCGTCTCAGTGTCTCTGCGCCTCAGAGTCTCTGCGTCTCAGTGTCTGTGCGTCTCAGTGTCTCTGCGTCTCAGTATCTCTGCGTCTCAGTGTCTCTGCGTCTTTGCTTCTCTGCGTCTCAGTGTCTCTGCGTCTCAGTGTCTCTGCATCTCAGTGTCTCTGCGTCTCAACGTCTCTGCGTCTCAGAGTCTCTGCGTCTCAGAGTCTGTGTGTCTCAGTGTCTCTGCGTCTCAACGTCTCTGCATCTCAGTGTCTCTGCGTCTGTGCGCCTCTGCGCCTCAGAGTCTCTGCGTCTCAGTGTCTCTGCATCTCAGTGTCTCTGCGTCTCAGTGTCTCTGCGT
The DNA here is from genome assembly GCF_965287045.1 of Carcharhinus amblyrhynchos. Taxonomy (NCBI): domain Eukaryota; kingdom Metazoa; phylum Chordata; class Chondrichthyes; order Carcharhiniformes; family Carcharhinidae; genus Carcharhinus; species Carcharhinus amblyrhynchos. Next base: position 35,539 of record NW_027650695.1, read on the forward strand.
CTCAGTGTCTCTGCATCTCAGTGTCTCTGCGTCTCAGTGTCTCTGCGTCTCAGCGTCTCAGCGTCGCAGAGTCTCTGCGTCTCAGTGTCTCTGCGTCTCAGTATCTCTGCGTCTCAGTGTCTCTGCGTCTCAGTGTCTCTGCGTCTGCGCGCCTCTGCTCCTCAGAGTCTCTGCGTCTCAGTGTCTCTGCGTCTCAGTATCTCTGCGTCTCAGTGTCTCTGCGTCTGCGCGCCTCTGCGCCTCAGAGTCTCTGCGTCTCAGTATCTCTGCGTCTCAGAGTCTCTGCGTCTCTGCGTCTCAGAGTCTCTGCGTCTCAGTATTTCTGAGTCTCTGCGTCTCAGTGTCTCCTCGTCTCTGCGTCTCAGTGTCTCTGCGTCTGTGCGTCTCTGCGCCTCAGAGTCTCTGCGTCTCAGTGTCTCTGCATCTCAGTGTCTCCGCGTTTGTGCGCCTCTGCGCCTCAGAGTCTCTGCGTCTCAGTGTCTCTGCATCTCAGTGTCTCTGCGTCTCAACGTCTCTGCGTCTCAGAGTCTCTGCGTCTCAGAGTCTGTGTGTCTCAGTGTCTCTGCGTCTCAGTGTCTCTGCATCTCAGTGTCTCTGCGTCTCAACGTCTCTGCGTCTCAGAGTCTCTGCGTCTCAGAGTCTCTGCGTCTCAGTGTCTCTGCATCTCAGTGTCTCTGCGTCTCAGTGTCTCTGCGTCTCTGTGTCTCAGAGTCTCTGCGTCTCAGTATCTCTGTGTCTCAGTGTCTCTGCGTCTCAGTGACTCTGCGTCTGTGCGTCTCTGCACCTCAGAGTCTCTGCATTTCAGCGTCTCGGCGTCTCAGAGTCTCTGCGTCTCAGTGTCTCTGCGTCTCAGTTTCTCTGTGTCTCAGAGTCTCAGCGTCTCAGTGTCTCTGCGTCTCAGTGTCTCTGTGTCTCAGAGTCTCTGCGTCTCAGTGTCTCTGCGTCTCAGTGTCTCTGCGTCACAGTTTCTCAGCGTCTCAGCGTCTCAGTGTCTCTGCGTCTCAGTGTCTCTGCGTCTCAGTGTCTCTGCGCCTGTGCGCCTCTGCGCCTCAGAGTCTCTGCGCCTCAGAGTGTCTGCGTCTCAGTGTCTCTGCGTCTGTGCGCCTCTGCGCCTCAGAGTCTCTGCGTCTCAGTATTTCTGCGTCTCAGAGTCTCTGCGTCTCAGAGTCTCTGTGTCTCTGCGTCTCAGAGTCTCTGCGTCTCAGTGTCTCTGCGTCTCTGCGTCTCAGTGTCTCTGCGTCTCAGTGTCCATGCGTCTCAGCATCTCTGCGTCTCAGAGTCTCTGCGTCTCAGTATTTCTGAGTCTCTGCGTCTCAGTGTCTCTGCGTCGCTGCGTCTCAGAGTCTCTGCGTCTCAGTGTCTCTGTGTCTCAGTGTCTGCGTCTCAGTGTCTCTGCGTCTGTGCGTCTCTGCGCCTCAGAGTCTCTGCGTCTCAGTGTCTCTGCGTCTCTGTGTCTCTGCGTCTCTGCCTCTCAGTATCTCTGCGCCTCAGTGTCTCTGCGTCTCTGCGTCTCAGTGTCTCTGCGTCTCAGTGTCTCTGCGTCTCAGTGTCTCTGCGTCTCAGCGTCTCAGAGTCTCTGCGTCTCAGTGTCTCTGCGTCTCAGTGTCTCTGCATCTCAGTGTCTCTGTGTCTCAACGTCTCTGCGTCTCAGAGTCTGTGTGTCTCAGTGTCTCTGCGTCTCAAGGTCTCTGCGTCTCAGTGTCTCAACGTCTCTGCGTCTCAGTGTCTCTGCGTCTTTGCGTCTCTGCGTCTCAGAGTCTCTGCGTCTCAGTGTCTCTGCGTCTCAGTGTCTCTGCGTCTCAGCATCTCAGTGTCTCTGCGTCTCAGATTCTCTGCGTCTCAGTGTCTCCGCGTCTCATCGTCTCTGCGTCTCAGTGTCTCTGCGTCACTGCGTCTCAGAGTCTCAGTGTCTCTGCGTCTTTGTGTCTCTGCGTCTGTGCGTCTCTGCGCCTCAGTGTCTCTGCGTCTCAGTGTCTCTGCGTCTCAGTGTCTCTGCGTCTCAGTGTCTCTGCGTCTCAGTGTCTCTGCATCTCAGAGTCTCTGCGTCTCAGAGTCTCAGAGTCTCAGCGTCTCAGAGTCTCAGCGTCTCAGGGTCTGAGTCTCTGCATATCAGAGTCTCTGCATCTCAGTGTCTCTGCATCTCAGTGTCTCTGCGTCTCAGAGTCACAGCGTCTCAGACTCTCTTAGTCTCTGCGTATTAGAGTCTCAGTGTCTCTGCGTCTCTGTGTCTCAGTGTCTCTGCGTCTCAGTGTCTCTGCGCGTCACTGTCTCTGCGTCTCAGTGTCTCTGCGTCTTTGCGTCTGTGTCTCAAAGTCTCTGCGTCTCAGTGTCTCTGCGTCTCAGTGTCTCTTCGTCTCAGTGTCTTGCGTCTTTGCGTCTCTGTCTCAGAGTCTCTGCGTCTCAGTGTCTCAGCGTCTCAGAGTCTCTGCGTCTCTGCGTCTCAGTGTCTCTGCATCTCAGTGTCTCTGCGTCTCAGAGTCTCTGCGTCTCAGTATCTCTGCGTCTCAGTGTCTCTGCGTCTCAGCATCTCTGCGTCTCAGAGTCTCTGCGTCTCAGTATTTCTGAGTCTCTGCGTCTCAGTGTCTCTGCGTCTCTGCGTCTCAGAGTCTCTGCGTCTCAGTATCTCTGTGTCTCAGTGTCTCTGCGTCTCAGTGTCTCTGCGTCTGTGCGTCTCTGCACCTCAGAGTCTCTGCGTCTCAGTGTCTCTGCATCTGTGTATCTGCGTCTCAGTGTCTCTGCGTCGCAGTTTCTCTGCGTCTCTGCGTCTCAGTATCTCTGCGTCTCAGTGTCTCTGCGTCTCCGCGTCTCAGTGTCTCTGCGTCTCAGTGTCTCTGCGTCTCAGTGTCTCTGCGTCTCAGCGTCTCAGAGTCTCTGCGTCTCAGTATCTCTGCGTCTCAGTGTCTCTGCGTCTCAATGTCTCTGCGTCTGTGCGCCTCTGTGCCTCAGAGTCTCTGCGTTTCAGTGTCTCTGCGTCTCAGTGTCTCTGCATCTCAGTGTCTCTGCGTCTCAACGTCTCTGCGTCTCAGAGACTCTGCATCTCAGAGTCTGTGTGTCTCAGTGTCTCTGCGTCTCAAGGTCTCTGCGTCTCAGTGTCTCAACGTCTCTGCGTCTCAGTGTCTCTGCGTCTTTGCGTCTCTGCGTCTCAGAGTCTCTGTGTCTCAGCATCTCAGTGTCTCTGCGTCTGAGATTCTCTGCATCTCAGTGTCTCCGCGTCTCAGCGTCTCTGCGTCTCAGAGTCTCTGCGTCTCTGCGTCTCAGAGTCTCTGCGTCTCTGTGTCTCTGCGTCTCAGTGTCTCTGCGTCTCAGAGTCTCAGTGTCTCTGCGTCTCAGAGTCTCAGTGTCTCTGTGTCTCTGTGTCTCAGTGTCTCTGCGTCTCAGAGTCTCTGCGTCGCAGAGTCTCTGCGTCTCAGTGTCTCTGCCTCTGAGCGTCTCTGCGTCTCAGAGTCTCAGTGTCTCTGTGTCTCAGTGTCTCTGTGTCTCAGTGTCTCTGCGTCTCAGAGTCTCTGCGTCGCTGCGTCGCACAGTCTCTGCGTCTCAGTGTCTCTGCGTCTCAGAGTTTCTGCGTCTGAGCGTCTCTGCGTCTCAGAGTCTCCGCTTCTCAGAGTCTCTGCGTCTCAGAGTCTCAGCGTCACAGTGTCTCTGCGTCTTAGAGTCTCTGCGTCTCAGTGTCTCAGTGTCTCTGCGTCTCAGAGTCTCTGCGTCTCAACGTCTCTGCGTCTCAGAGTCTCAGCGTCACAGAGTCTCTGCATCTCAGAGTTTCTGCGTATCAACGTCTCTGCGTCTCAGAGTCTCTGCGTCTCAGTGTCTCTGTGTCTCAGAGTCTCTGTGTCTCTGCGTCTCAACGTCTCTGTGTCTCAGAGTCTCTACGTCTCAGTGTCTTGCGTCTTTGCGTCTCTGTGTCTCAGAGTCTCTGCGTCTCAGTGTCTCAGCGTCTCAGAGTCTCTGCGTCTCTGCGTCTCAGTGTCTCTGCATCTCAGTGTCTCTGCGTCTCAGAGTCTCTGCGTCTCAGTATCTCTGCGTCTCAGTGTCTCTGCGTCTCAGCATCTCTGCGTCTCAGAGTCTCTGCGTCTCAGTATTTCTGAGTCTCTGCGTCTCAGTGTCTCTGCGTCTCTGCGTCTCAGAGTCTCTGCGTCTCAGTATCTCTGTGTCTCAGTGTCTCTGCGTCTCAGTGTCTCTGCGTCTGTGCGTCTCTGCACCTCAGAGTCTCTGCGTCTCAGTGTCTCTGCATCTGTGTATCTGCGTCTCAGTGTCTCTGCGTCGCAGTTTCTCTGCGTCTCTGCGTCTCAGTATCTCTGCGTCTCAGTGTCTCTGCGTCTCCGCGTCTCAGTGTCTCTGCGTCTCAGTGTCTCTGCGTCTCAGTGTCTCAGAGTCTCTGCGTCTCAGTATCTCTGCGTCTCAGTGTCTCTGCGTCTCAGCATCTCAGTGTCTCTGCGTCTCAGATTCTCTGCGTCTCAGTGTCTCCGCGTCTCATCGTCTCTGCGTCTCAGTGTCTCTGCGTCACTGCGTCTCAGAGTCTCAGTGTCTCTGCGTCTTTGTGTCTCTGCGTCTGTGCGTCTCTGCGCCTCAGTGTCTCTGCGTCTCAGCGTCTCTGCGTCTCAGTGTCTCTGCGTCTCAGAGTCTCTGCGTCTCAGTGTCTCTGCGTCTCAGTGTCTCTGCGTCTCAGTGTCTCTGCATCTCAGAGTCTCTGCGTCTCAGAGTCTCAGCGTCTCAGAGTCTGAGTCTCTGCATATCAGAGTCTCTGCATCTCAGTGTCTCTGCATCTCAGTGTCTCTGCGTCTCAGAGTCACAGCGTCTCAGACTCTCTTAGTCTCTGCGTATTAGAGTCTCAGTGTCTCTGCGTCTCTGTGTCTCAGTGTCTCTGCGTCTCAGTGTCTCTGCGCGTCACTGTCTCTGCGTCTCAGTGTCTCTGCGTCTTTGCGTCTGTGTCTCAAAGTCTCTGCGTCTCAGTGTCTCTGCGTCTCAGTGTCTCTTCGTCTCAGTGTCTTGCGTCTTTGCGTCTCTGTCTCAGAGTCTCTGCGTCTCAGTGTCTCAGCGTCTCAGAGTCTCTGCGTCTCTGCGTCTCAGTGTCTCTGCATCTCAGTGTCTCTGCGTCTCAGAGTCTCTGCGTCTCAGTATCTCTGCGTCTCAGTGTCTCTGCGTCTCAGCATCTCTGCGTCTCAGAGTCTCTGCGTCTCAGTATTTCTGAGTCTCTGCGTCTCAGTGTCTCTGCGTCTCTGCGTCTCAGAGTCTCTGCGTCTCAGTATCTCTGTGTCTCAGTGTCTCTGCGTCTCAGTGTCTCTGCGTCTGTGCGTCTCGGCACCTCAGAGTCTCTGCGTCTCAGTGTCTCTGCATCTGTGTATCTGCGTCTCAGTGTCTCTGCGTCGCAGTTTCTCTGCGTCTCTGCGTCTCAGTATCTCTGCGTCTCAGTGTCTCTGCGTCTCCGCGTCTCAGTGTCTCTGCGTCTCAGTGTCTCTGCGTCTCAGTGTCTCTGCGTCTCAGCGTCTCAGAGTCTCTGCGTCTCAGTATCTCTGCGTCTCAGTGTCTCTGCGTCTCAATGTCTCTGCGTCTGTGCGCCTCTGTGCCTCAGAGTCTCTGCGTTTCAGTGTCTCTGCGTCTCAGTGTCTCTGCATCTCAGTGTCTCTGCGTCTCAACGTCTCTGCGTCTCAGAGACTCTGCATCTCAGAGTCTGTGTGTCTCAGTGTCTCTGCGTCTCAAGGTCTCTGCGTCTCAGTGTCTCAACGTCTCTGCGTCTCAGTGTCTCTGCGTCTTTGCGACTCTGCGTCTCAGAGTCTCTGTGTCTCAGCATCTCAGTGTCTCTGCGTCTGAGATTCTCTGCATCTCAGTGTCTCCGCGTCTCAGCGTCTCTGCGTCTCAGAGTCTCTGCGTCTCTGCGTCTCAGAGTCTCTGCGTCTCTGTGTCTCTGCGTCTCAGTGTCTCTGCGTCTCAGAGTCTCAGTGTCTCTGCGTCTCAGAGTCTCAGTGTCTCTGTGTCTCTGTGTCTCAGTGTCTCTGCGTCTCAGAGTCTCTGCGTCGCAGAGTCTCTGCGTCTCAGTGTCTCTGCCTCTGAGCGTCTCTGCGTCTCAGAGTCTCAGTGTCTCTGTGTCTCAGTGTCTCTGTGTCTCAGTGTCTCTGCGTCTCAGAGTCTCTGCGTCGCTGCGTCGCACAGTCTCTGCGTCTCAGTGTCTCTGCGTCTCAGAGTTTCTGCGTCTGAGCGTCTCTGCGTCTCAGAGTCTCCGCTTCTCAGAGTCTCTGCGTCTCAGAGTCTCAGCGTCACAGTGTCTCTGCGTCTTAGAGTCTCTGCGTCTCAGTGTCTCAGTGTCTCTGCGTCTCAGAGTCTCTGCGTCTCAACGTCTCTGCGTCTCAGAGTCTCAGCGTCACAGAGTCTCTGCATCTCAGAGTTTCTGCGTATCAACGTCTCTGCGTCTCAGAGTCTCTGCGTCTCAGTGTCTCTGTGTCTCAGAGTCTCTGTGTCTCTGCGTCTCAACGTCTCTGTGTCTCAGAGTCTCTACGTCTCAGTGTCTTGCGTCTTTGCGTCTCTGTGTCTCAGAGTCTCTGCGTCTCAGTGTCTCAGCGTCTCAGAGTCTCTGCGTCTCTGCGTCTCAGTGTCTCTGCATCTCAGTGTCTCTGCGTCTCAGAGTCTCTGCGTCTCAGTATCTCTGCGTCTCAGTGTCTCTGCGTCTCAGCATCTCTGCGTCTCAGAGTCTCTGCGTCTCAGTATTTCTGAGTCTCTGCGTCTCAGTGTCTCTGCGTCTCTGCGTCTCAGAGTCTCTGCGTCTCAGTATCTCTGTGTCTCAGTGTCTCTGCGTCTCAGTGTCTCTGCGTCTGTGCGTCTCTGCACCTCAGAGTCTCTGCGTCTCAGTGTCTCTGCATCTGTGTATCTGCGTCTCAGTGTCTCTGCGTCGCAGTTTCTCTGCGTCTCTGCGTCTCAGTATCTCTGCGTCTCAGTGTCTCTGCGTCTCCGCGTCTCAGTGTCTCTGCGTCTCAGTGTCTCTGCGTCTCAGTGTCTCAGAGTCTCTGCGTCTCAGTATCTCTGCGTCTCAGTGTCTCTGCGTCTCAATGTCTCTGCGTCTGTGCGCCTCTGTGCCTCAGAGTCTCTGCGTTTCAGTGTCTCTGCGTCTCAGTGTCTCTGCATCTCAGTGTCTCTGCGTCTCAACGTCTCTGCGTCTCAGAGACTCTGCATCTCAGAGTCTGTGTGTCTCAGTGTCTCTGCGTCTCAAGGTCTCTGCGTCTCAGTGTCTCAACGTCTCTGCGTCTCAGTGTCTCTGCGTCTTTGCGTCTCTGCGTCTCAGAGTCTCTGTGTCTCAGCATCTCAGTGTCTCTGCGTCTGAGATTCTCTGCATCTCAGTGTCTCCGCGTCTCAGCGTCTCTGCGTCTCAGAGTCTCTGCGTCTCTGCGTCTCAGAGTCTCTGCGTCTCAGTATCTCTGCGTCTCAGTGTCTCTGCGTCTCAGCATCTCTGCGTCTCAGAGTCTCTGCGTCTCAGTATTTCTGAGTCTCTGCGTCTCAGTGTCTCTGCGTCTCTGCGTCTCAGAGTCTCTGCGTCTCAGTATCTCTGTGTCTCAGTGTCTCTGCGTCTCAGTGTCTCTGCGTCTGTGCGTCTCTGCACCTCAGAGTCTCTGCGTCTCAGTGTCTCTGCATCTGTGTATCTGCGTCTCAGTGTCTCTGCGTTGCAGTTTCTCTGCGTCTCTGCGTCTCAGTATCTCTGCGTCTCAGTGTCTCTGCGTCTCCGCGTCTCAGTGTCTCTGCGTCTCAGTGTCTCTGCGTCTCAGTGTCTCTGCGTCTCAGCGTCTCAGAGTCTCTGCGTCTCAGTATCTCTGCGTCTCAGTGTCTCTGCGTCTCAATGTCTCTGCGTCTGTGCGCCTCTGTGCCTCAGAGTCTCTGCGTTTCAGTGTCTCTGCGTCTCAGTGTCTCTGCATCTCAGTGTCTCTGCGTCTCAACGTCTCTGCGTCTCAGAGACTCTGCATCTCAGAGTCTGTGTGTCTCAGTGTCTCTGCGTCTCAAGGTCTCTGCGTCTCAGTGTCTCAACGTCTCTGCGTCTCAGTGTCTCTGCGTCTTTGCGTCTCTGCGTCTCAGAGTCTCTGTGTCTCAGCATCTCAGTGTCTCTGCGTCTGAGATTCTCTGCATCTCAGTGTCTCCGCGTCTCAGCGTCTCTGCGTCTCAGAGTCTCTGCGTCTCTGCGTCTCAGAGTCTCTGCGTCTCTGTGTCTCTGCGTCTCAGTGTCTCTGCGTCTCAGAGTCTCAGTGTCTCTGCGTCTCAGAGTCTCAGTGTCTCTGTGTCTCTGTGTCTCAGTGTCTCTGCGTCTCAGAGTCTCTGCGTCGCAGAGTCTCTGCGTCTCAGTGTCTCTGCCTCTGAGCGTCTCTGCGTCTCAGAGTCTCAGTGTCTCTGTGTCTCAGTGTCTCTGTGTCTCAGTGTCTCTGCGTCTCAGAGTCTCTGCGTCGCTGCGTCGCACAGTCTCTGCGTCTCAGTGTCTCTGCGTCTCAGAGTTTCTGCGTCTGAGCGTCTCTGCGTCTCAGAGTCTCCGCTTCTCAGAGTCTCTGCGTCTCAGAGTCTCAGCGTCACAGTGTCTCTGCGTCTTAGAGTCTCTGCGTCTCAGTGTCTCAGTGTCTCTGCGTCTCAGAGTCTCTGCGTCTCAACGTCTCTGCGTCTCAGAGTCTCAGCGTCACAGAGTCTCTGCATCTCAGAGTTTCTGCGTATCAACGTCTCTGCGTCTCAGAGTCTCTGCGTCTCAGTGTCTCTGTGTCTCAGAGTCTCTGTGTCTCTGCGTCTCAACGTCTCTGTGTCTCAGAGTCTCTACGTCTCAGTGTCTTGCGTCTTTGCGTCTCTGTGTCTCAGAGTCTCTGCGTCTCAGTGTCTCAGCGTCTCAGAGTCTCTGCGTCTCTGCGTCTCAGTGTCTCTGCATCTCAGTGTCTCTGCGTCTCAGAGTCTCTGCGTCTCAGTATCTCTGCGTCTCAGTGTCTCTGCGTCTCAGCATCTCTGCGTCTCAGAGTCTCTGCGTCTCAGTATTTCTGAGTCTCTGCGTCTCAGTGTCTCTGCGTCTCTGCGTCTCAGAGTCTCTGCGTCTCAGTATCTCTGTGTCTCAGTGTCTCTGCGTCTCAGTGTCTCTGCGTCTGTGCGTCTCTGCACCTCAGAGTCTCTGCGTCTCAGTGTCTCTGCATCTGTGTATCTGCGTCTCAGTGTCTCTGCGTCGCAGTTTCTCTGCGTCTCTGCGTCTCAGTATCTCTGCGTCTCAGTGTCTCTGCGTCTCCGCGTCTCAGTGTCTCTGCGTCTCAGCGTCTCGGAGTCTCTGCGTCTCAGTATCTCTGCGTCTCAGTGTCTCTGCGTCTCAATGTCTCTGCGTCTGTGCGCCTCTGTGCCTCAGAGTCTCTGCGTTTCAGTGTCTCTGCGTCTCAGTGTCTCTGCATCTCAGTGTCTCTGCGTCTCAACGTCTCTGCGTCTCAGAGACTCTGCATCTCAGAGTCTGTGTGTCTCAGTGTCTCTGCGTCTCAAGGTCTCTGCGTCTCAGTGTCTCAACGTCTCTGCGTCTCAGTGTCTCTGCGTCTTTGCGTCTCTGCGTCTCAGAGTCTCTGTGTCTCAGCATCTCAGTGTCTCTGCGTCTGAGATTCTCTGCATCTCAGTGTCTCCGCGTCTCAGCGTCTCTGCGTCTCAGAGTCTCTGCGTCTCTGCGTCTCAGAGTCTCTGTGTCTCTGCGTCTCAGTGTCTCTGCGTCTCAGAGTCTCAGTGTCTCTGCGTCTCAGAGTCTCAGTGTCTCTGTGTCTCTGTGTCTCAGTGTCTCTGCGTCTCAGAGTCTCTGCGTCGCAGAGTCTCTGCGTCTCAGTGTCTCTGCCTCTGAGCGTCTCTCCGTCTCAGAGTCTCAGTGTCTCTGTGTCTCAGTGTCTCTGCGTCTCAGAGTCTCTGCGTCGCTGCGTCGCACAGTCTCTACGTCTCAGTGTCTCTGCGTCTCAGAGTTTCTGCGTCTGAGCGTCTCTGCGTCTCAGAGTCTCCGCTTCTCAGAGTCTCTGCGTCTCAGAGTCTCAGCGTCACAGTGTCTCTGCGTCTTAGAGTCTCTGCGTCTCAGTGTCTCAGTGTCTCTGCGTCTCAGAGTCTCTGCGTCTCAACGTCTCTGCGTCTCAGAGTCTCAGCGTCACAGAGTCTCTGCATCTCAGAGTTTCTGCGTATCAACGTCTCTGCGTCTCAGAGTCTCTGCGTCTCAGTGTCTCTGTGTCTCAGAGTCTCTGTGTCTCTGCGTCTCAACGTCTCTGTGTCTCAGAGTCTCTACGTCTCAGTGTCTTGCGTCTTTGCGTCTCTGTGTCTCAGAGTCTCTGCGTCTCAGTGTCTCAGCGTCTCAGAGTCTCTGCGTCTCTGCGTCTCAGTGTCTCTGCATCTCAGTGTCTCTGCATCTCAGAGTCTCTGCGTCTCAGTATCTCTGCGTCTCAGTGTCTCTGCGTCTCAGCATCTCTGCGTCTCAGAGTCTCTGCGTCTCAGTATTTCTGAGTCTCTGCGTCTCAGTGTCTCTGCGTCTCTGCGTCTCAGAGTCTCTGCGTCTCAGTATCTCTGTGTCTCAGTGTCTCTGCGTCTCAGTGTCTCTGCGTCTGTGCGTCTCTGCACCTCAGAGTCTCTGCGTCTCAGTGTCTCTGCATCTCAGTGTATCTGCGTCTCAGTGTCTCTGCGTCGCAGTTTCTCTGCGTCTCTGCGTCTCAGTATCTCTGCGTCTCAGTGTCTCTGCGTCTCCGCGTCTCAGTGTCTCTGCGTCTCAGTGTCTCTGCGTCTCAGTGTCTCTGCGTCTCAGCGTCTCAGAGTCTCTGCGTCTCAGTATCTCTGCGTCTCAGTGTCTCTGCGTCTCAATGTCTCTGCGTCTGTGCGCCTCTGTGCCTCAGAGTCTCTGCGTTTCAGTGTCTCTGCGTCTCAGTGTCTCTGCATCTCAGTGTCTCTGCGTCTCAACGTCTCTGCGTCTCAGAGATTCTGCATCTCAGAGTCTGTGTGTCTCAGTGTCTCTGCGTCTCAAGGTCTCTGCGTCTCAGTGTCTCAACGTCTCTGCGTCTCAGTGTCTCTGCGTCTTTGCGTCTCAGAGTCTCTGTGTCTCAGCATCTCAGTGTCTCTGCGTCTGAGATTCTCTGCATCTCAGTGTCTCCGCGTCTCAGCGTCTCTGCGTCTCAGAGTCTCTGCGTCTCTGCGTCTCAGAGTCTCTGCGTCTCTGTGTCTCTGCGTCTCAGTGTCTCTGCGTCTCAGAGTCTCAGTGTCTCTGCGTCTCAGAGTCTCTGTGTCTCTGTGTCTCAGTGTCTCTGCGTCTCAGAGTCTCTGCGTCGCAGAGTCTCTGCGTCTCAGTGTCTCTGCCTCTGAGCGTCTCTGCGTCTCAGAGTCTCAGTGTCTCTGTGTCTCAGTGTCTCTGTGTCTCAGTGTCTCTGCGTCTCAGAGTCTCTGCGTCGCTGCGTCGCACAGTCTCTGCGTCTCAGTGTCTCTGCGTCTCAGAGTTTCTGCGTCTGAGCGTCTCTGCGTCTCAGAGTCTCCGCTTCTCAGAGTCTCTGCGTCTCAGAGTCTCAGCGTCACAGTGTCTCTGCGTCTTAGAGTCTCTGCGTCTCAGTGTCTCAGTGTCTCTGCGTCTCAGAGTCTCTGCGTCTCAACGTCTCTGCGTCTCAGAGTCTCAGCGTCACAGAGTCTCTGCATCTCAGAGTTTCTGCGTATCAACGTCTCTGCGTCTCAGAGTCTCTGCGTCTCAGTGTCTCTGTGTCTCAGAGTCTCTGTGTCTCTGCGTCTCAACGTCTCTGTGTCTCAGAGTCTCTACGTCTCAGTGTCTCTGCGTCTTTGCGTCTCTGCGTCTCACTGTCTCTGCGTCTCAGTGTCTCTGCGTCTCAGCATCTCTACGTCTCAGCGTCTCTGCGTCTCAGAGTCTCTGTGTCTCAGTATTTCTGAGTCTCTGCATCTCTGCGTCTCAGTGTCTCACTGTCTCGGCGTCTCTGCATCTCAGAGTCTCTGCGTCTCAGCGTCTCTGCGTCTCAGTGTCTCTGTGTCTGTGCATCTCTGTGCCTCAGAGTCTCTGCGTCGCAGTGTCTCTGCATCTCAGTGTCTCTGCATCTCAGAGTCTCTGCGTCTCAGCGTCTCTGCGTCTCAGTGTCTCTGCGTCACAGTGACACTGCGTCTGTGCGTCTCTGCGCCTCAGAGTCCTCTGCGTCTCAGTGTCTCTGCATCTCAGTGTCTCTGCGTCTCAGTGTCTCTGCGTCTCTGTGTCTCAGAGTCTCTGCGTCTCAGTGTCTCTGTGTCTGTGCGTCTCTGTGCCTCAGAGTCTCTGCGTCGCAGTGTCTCTGCATCTCAGTGTCTCTGCGTCTCAGTGTCTCTGCCTCTCAGCGTCTCTGCGTCTCAGAGTCTCTGCGTCTCAGTGTCTCTGCCTCTCAGTATCTCTGCGTCTCAGTGACTCTGCGTCTCAGTGTCTCTGCGCCTGTGCGCCTCTGCGCCTCAGAGTCTCTGCGTCTTAGTGTCTCTGCATCTCAGTGTCTCTGCGTCTCAGTATCTCTGAGTCTCAGTGTCTCTGCGTCTCAATGTCTCTGCGTCTCAGAGTCTTTGCGTCTCAGTGCCTCTGCGTCTCAGAGTCTCTGCGTCTCAGAGTCTCTGCGTCTCAGTGTCTCTGCGTCTTTGCTTCTCTGCGTCTCAGTGTCTCTGCGTCTCAGAGTCCCTGTGTCTCAGTCTCCCTGCGTCTCAGTGTCGCTGCGTCTCAGTGTCTCTGTGTCTCTGCGTCTCAGAGTCCCTGTGTCTCAGTCTCCCTGCGTCTCAGTGTCGCTGCGTCTCAGTGTCTCTGTGTCTCTGCGTCTCAGAGTCTCTGTGTCTCTGTGTCTCTGTGTCTCAGTGTCTCTGCGTCTCCGCGTCTCCGTCTCTGCATCTTTGCCTCTTTGCGTCTCAGTTTCTCTGCGTCTCAGTGTCTCTGCGTCTCAGAGTCTCTGCGTCTCAGTGTCTCTGCGTCTCAGAGTCTCTGCGTCTCAGTGTCTCTGCGTCTCAGAGTCTCTGCGTCTCAGTGTCTCTGAGTAAGAGTGTTTCATCGTCTCAAGAGTCTCTGCATCTCATAGTCTCTGCGTCTCAGTGTCTCTGCGTCTCAGTGTCACTGCGTCTCAGTGTCTCTGCGTCTCAGAGTCTCTGCATCTCAGAGTGTCTGCGTCTCAGTACCTCTGCGTCACAGTGTCTCATCGTCTCAGAGTCTCTTCGTCTTATAGTTTCTGCTTCTCTGAGTCTCTGTGTCTCAGTGTCTCTGCGTCTCAGAGTCTCTGCGTCTCTAAGTCTCAATGTCTCTGGGTCTCAGAGTGTCAGAGTCTCTGACTCTCAGAGTTTCTGAGTCTCTGAGTGTCTGCGTCTCTGAGTCTCGGTGTCTCTGAGTCTTGGTGTCTTGGTTTCTCTGTGTCTCTGAGTGTCTGAGTCTTTGAGTCTCGGTGTCTCTGAGTGTCTGAGTCTTTGAGTCTCGGTGTCTCTGTGTGTCTGAGTCTCCGTGTCTCTGAGTCTCTCCGTCTTGGTGTCTTGGTTTCTCTGAGTCTCGTTGTTTCTGAGTCTCTGACTCTCTGAGTCTCGGTGTTTCGATGTCTCTGAGTCTCTCAGTCTCTGTCTCGCGGTGTCTCTGAGTCTCTGCGTCTCTGAGTCTCGGTGTCTCTGTGTCTCTGAGTGTCTGAGTCTCTGAGTCTCGGTGTCTCTGAGTCTCTCAGTCTTGGTGTCTTGGATTCTCTAAGTCTCGATGTCTCTGAGTCTTGGTGGTTCGGTGTCTCTGAGTCTCTGCGTCTGAGTCTCTGTGTCTCGGTGTCTCTGAGTCTCTGCGTCTCTGAGTCTCTGAGTCTCGGTGTCTCGGTGTCTCTGTGACTCTGTGTCTCTGAGTGTCTGAGTCTCTGAGTCTCAGTGTCTCTGAGTCTCGGTGTCTCTGAGTCTCGGTGTCTCTGTGTCTCGGTGTCTCTGTGACTCTGTGTCTCTGAGTGTCTGAGTCTCTGAGTCTCAGTGTCTCTGCGTCTCTGAGTCTCTGTGTCTCGGTGTCTCTGTGACTCTGTGTCTCTGAGTGTCTGAGTCTCTGAGTCTCAGTGTCTCTGAGTCTCGGTGTCTCTGAGTCTCGGTGTCTCTGTGTCTCGGTGTCTCTGAATCTCTGAGTGTCAGGGTCTCTGTGTCACTGTGTCTCTGAGTCTCTGAATATCTGTGCCTCTGTGACTCAGAGACTCTGTGTCTCTTTGTATCGGTGTCTCAGTGTCTCTGACTGTCTGACACTCTGTCTCTGAGTGTCTGTGTCTTCGTGTCTCTGAGTTTCTCTGTTTCTGTATTTCGGGGTCAGGGTTCGGGGCCTGTCCTTTGGGTCAGGGTTCAGGCTTGTTCTCAGGGTCAGTGCTCAGAGTCAGGGTTCAGGGCCTGTCACACAGGCTGTCAGACAGCCTCTCACACACACTCTCACACACTCTCTCTCACACACTCTCTCTCACACACACTCTCTCTCACACTCTCGCTCTCACACACACTCTCTCTCTCACACACTCTCTCTCCCTCACACACTCTCACACACTCTCTCTCTCACACACTCTCTCTCTCTCACACACTCTCTCTCTCACACACTCTCTCTCTCACACACTCTCACACACTCTCTCTCTCTCACACACTCTCACACACTCTCTCTCTCTCACACTCTCTCTCTCTCACACACTCTCTCTCTCTCACACACTCTCTCACACACTCTCGCTCTCTCACACACTCTCTCTCTCTCACACACTCTCTCTCTCTCACACTCTCTCACACACTCTCGCTCTCTCACACACTCTCTCTCTCTCACACACTCTCTCTCTCTCACAC
>NW_027650696.1:0-12500 GCF_965287045.1 Carcharhinus amblyrhynchos
CCATCAAACACTCCCAGGACAGGTACAGCACAGGGTTAGATACAGAGTAAAGCTCCCTCTACACTGTCCCCCCATCAAACACTCCCAGGACAGGTACAGCACGGGGTTAGATACAGAGTAAAGCTCTTTGCTGTGCTTTTGTTCGGTGAAATTTGGAGAAATAGTTTAGAATCTGCGGTCTGTGTAGTGTTAGCTGCTCTTGGGGTGTTTCTGAGCGGAACGAATTGCTGTTGGTTTGAACTGTGGGTTTGATACATTCTGAGCCTGGTTTGTGTTGGGGCTGATATGGAAGAGTTATGGGTTGCTTTGTGTCCTGAGCTGGCTTGTGTGATTGTTCTGTACTGGGCAATATTGAAGGTGACGTTTTGCTCCAAATGTTGGGTTTGTTAGTTGTCCGCTAATTCCCTTTCTCCACCCTGCCCCCTGGGCCCTGTCTCCACCCATTCTCCCCCACTTCCTCGGTGCACCCCGCTCGGCCCTTTCTCCCCGACCCCCTTCCCCAGCCCTTTCTCTCTCTCCTCTGCCCCACCCTGGCCCTTTCTTCCTCCTCCAGCCCACTCTCTCTCCCCCCACACCTGCTCACAGTGTTTATGGGGTTGCCTTTCCCCCCCTCTCCCCTCTCCCTTCCGCCCCCTCTCCCTTCCGCCCCCTCTCCCTTCCGCCCCCTCTCCCGTCCGCCCCCTCTCCCGTCCGCCCCCTCTCCCTTCCGCCCCCTCTCCCTTCCGCCCCCTCTCCCGTCCGCCCCCTCTCCCTTCCGCCCCCTCTCCCTTCCGCCCCCTCTCCCTTCCGCCCCCTCTCCCGTCCGCCCCCTCTCCCTTCCCCCCCCTCTCCCTTCCGCCCCCTCTCCCGTCCGCCCCCTCTCCCTTCCGCCCCCTCTCCCTTCCGCCCCCTCTCCCGTCCGCCCCCTCTCCCTTCCGCCCCCTCTCCCGTCCGCCCCCTCTCCCTTCCGCCCCCTCTCCCGTCCGCCCCCTCTCCCGTCCGCCCCCTCTCCCGTCCGCCCCCTCTCCCGTCCGCCCCCTCTCCCTTCCGCCCCCTCTCCCGTCCGCCCCCTCTCCCTTCCGCCCCCTCTCCCTTCCGCCCCCTCTCCCTTCCGCCCCCTCTCCCGTCCGCCCCCTCTCCCGTCCGCCCCCTCTCCCTTCCGCCCCCTCTCCCTTCCGCCCCCTCTCCCTTCCGCCCCCTCTCCTTCCGCCCCCTCTCCCGTCCGCCCCCTCTCCCTTCCGCCCCCTCTCCCGTCCGCCCCCTCTCCCTTCCGCCCCCTCTCCCTTCCGCCCCCTCTCCCTTCCGCCCCCTCTCCCGTCCGCCCCCTCTCCCGTCCGCCCCCTCTCCCCGTCCGCCCCCTCTCCCGTCCGCCCCCTCTCCCGTCCGCCCCCTCTCCCGTCCGCCCCCTCTCCCGTCCGCCCCCTCTCCCGTCCGCCCCCTCTCCCGTCCGCCCCCTCTCCCGTCCGCCCCCTCTCCCGTCCGCCCCCTCTCCCGTCCGCCCCCTCTCCCTCCCGCCCCCTCTCCCTCCCGCCCCCTCTCCCTCCCGCCCCCTCTCCCTCCCGCCCCCTCTCCCTCCCGCCCCCTCTCCCTTCCGCCCCCTCTCCCTCCCGCCCCCTCTCCCTCCCGCCCCCTCTCCCTCCCGCCCCCTCTCCCGTCCGCCCCCTCTCCCGTCCGCCCCCTCTCCCTTCCGCCCCCTCTCCCTTCCGCCCCCTCTCCCTTCCGCCCCCTCTCCCTTCCGCCCCCTCTCCCTTCCGCCCCCTCTCCCTTCCGCCCCCTCTCCCTTCCGCCCCCTCTCCCTCCCGCCCCCCCTCCCTCCCGCCCCCTCTCCTCTCACACTAACCGTGCCTGGACTCTGTCTCTCTCACAGATACACCTACGAGATTGCGCCAGTCTTTGTGCTGATGGAGGAGGTGGTATTGAAGAAGCTTTGTACGCTGATTGGGTGGCAGTGTGGCGATGGCATTTTCTGCCCAGGTTGGTGGATTTAAACCCCTAAGCTAATCCCAATTGCCCACATTTGCCCCATATCCCTCTATACCCATCATACCCATGTCTAAATGCTTTTTAAAAGACAAAATTGTACCTGCCTCTACCCCTGGCAGCTCGTTCCAGACACTCACCACCCTCTGTGTGAAAAAAATTGCCCCTCTGGACCCTCTCCCCTTAAACCTAAACCCTCTAGTTTTAGACTCCCCTACCTTTGGGGAAAAGATATGACTATCTCGCTGATCTGTGCCCCTCATTATTTTATAGACCTCTATAAGATCACCCCTATTAGGGTGGCACAGTGGGTTGGCACTGCTGCCTCACAGCGCCAGGGAGCCAGGTTCGATTCCCAGCTCAGTGTGTGTGGCGTTTGTACATTCTCCCCATGTCTGCGTAGGTTTCCTCCGGGTGCTCCGGTTTCCTCCCACACTCCAAAGATGTGCAGGCTAGCTGGATTGGCCGTGCTAAATTGCCCCTTCGCGTCCGTTCCTCACCTCGATCCCTCGACAGGGCCGCGCCTCGCCTCAATCCCTTCCCGAGGGAGAGTGCCGGTTTGTGTATATATTTGCTCCCTAGCCTCTGAGGGAGGGAGGGAGTGCCAGGGGCTGCCGTGCTGTTTGTTAATCAGCTTCTTTCCTTGCTCCAGGAGGCTCGATGTCCAATATGTACGCCATGAACGTGGCCCGCTGCAAGCTTTTCCCCCAGGTTAAGCAGCGAGGCCTGTGGGACATGCCGAGACTGGCGGTCTTCGCCTCTGAGGAGGTGAGTTTCTCGGGGATACTTCGCCGCCCACTCTGCTTTGAGTCAGCAATGGCTCGAGCTTTGGAGATTACGTTTCCCGTCTGACTGCGTCCCAACATTCAAGGATTGCCCTCTGTTCCTGGGCACTGCCTTTATGTTTGGTGGCGAGATGGGCACAGTTTAGCCTTGGCGCGCCGTTCGGCGATGAACCCCAGGGCAAGGGTTTTCGAACTGAAATCTCGCTGGCCTGTGAAAGTCACCGAGCAGACAGGGGCTATCCAACTTTCACACCCAACTCTCACCCTCTTCCCCACACAGTCCAGCACAGGAACAGGCCCTTCAGCCCACATGACACCAAATTAAAGTCATCCCTTCTGCTCGCCCTTTCTCCATATCTCTCTAATCCTTGTATATTCATGTGTTGTTTAAGAGTAACTTAGACAGGCACATGAGTGGGTTGGAGATGGGAGGATATAGGAGATTGTTTTAAATAAGGTTCAGTAGCATTGGGGCATCCCTGGTAATGTATAAGGATGTGGTGTGATAATAATGTTTTTCTCTTTTTAATTCACAGGTTTTAAGTCGGTCCACCTTGTTGTCCAACGAGGGGCGTACACGCGATGGGTCGTACTTGGGCTGCTCTTGGTTGTTCGAGATTGGCCTAGTGCTTCATGTCGTTAGTGTGCGCTTAAACTGGACCAGATACTGGGCAATGTGACAGCTCAGTGACTATCACTGTTTGCTGTGCAGATACATGGATTTGGGCCAGTGTCTGTGGGAGTTTGCACATTCTCCCCATGCTTGCATGGGTTTTCTCCGGGTGCTCTGGTTTCCTCCCACACCCCAAAGATGTGCTCTTAGGCTGACTGGAGGTAATAAATTGTCCCTAAATCAGTTTTCCCTCAATGTGGATGGCCATAAAACAATAGATAAGGGTCATGGGTGGAGGGGGGGTACTGGTAATGTTAAAATGGCAGCGTGGGCTCGTTTCCCGGGCTGTTTTTGTTCTTTGCTTATCTAAAGCCCCTTAAACGCCCCTATTCGATCTGCCTCCATCACCAACCCTGGCAGCGCGTTCCAAACACCTACCACTCCGCAAAAAACGTGCCCCTCACATCTCCTTTGAACTCTTCCCCCTCTCCCCTTCAGTGTACGCTCCCTAGTATTGGGCATTTCAACTCTGGGGCAAAGATTCTGTCCGTCAACCCTATCTATGCCTCTCATTTTATAGATTTCTATCAGGTCTCCTCTCAACCACTCCAACCCTAGTCTATCCAGCCTCTCCTTATAGCTCATACCCCGTAACCCAGGCAGCATCCTGGTAAACCTCTTCTGCACCCTCTCCAAAGCCTCCACATCCTTCCTATAAAGTGGTGACCACAACTGAACACGATCCTCTTAAAGTGCGGCCTAACTAAAGTTTTATAAAGCTGCAACATGACATCCTGACTCTTGTACTCAGTGCCCCGACCAATAAAGGCAAGAATGCCGTACGCCCTCTTTACCAGCCTGTCTACTTGCGTGGTCACCTTCAGGGAGCTATGGACTTGCACCCCAAGATCCCTCTGGACGTCAGTGCTGTTCGGGGTCCTGTCATTAACTGTACGCTTCCCCTAAACATTCGATCTCCCAAACCCCACACTTGCCCGGATTAAACTCCATCCGCCGTTTCTCCGCCCATATCCCGCTGTAACTTTCCACACTACCCACACCTCCAGCTATCTTTGTGTCATCTACAAACTTACTAACCCATCCATCTACATTTCCGTCCTGTAACTCTCTCCCCAGCAGCACTGTGTGTGTACGTAACCTTGATGAGAATCAGATCAGTGCTCTTTTAACCTTCCCCCTCGTTGTCTCTGTCTCTCACCCACGGGGCTCTCTCTGCCTCCTGCCGCTGAGAAATACCTTACGGGGAAGAGTGGGGCCCGTTTGAGCTGAAGGGGACAATCTGTTGTACGTGTCACGCCGCAGGGTGTGGCAAGGGTGCCAAGTAACTAATTCTCTCTGGTCTGCACCCGGGGGAAAGGAGAACAGCGGTACAGAGTTCAGCAAAAGGAGCTGTCAGGACGTTGAGAAGTTTGACATCGGAAATGAGGAGGTTCTGACGGGCTTAGAAAGCCCACAGTCCGGAGGAATTGTATCCCAGACTGTTTTAGGAAGTGAGGAAATTACAGGGGCTCTGACATATTCTTAATTCCTCTCTGGCTGGGGTGGGGGGAAGTAACGAGATCGGGAATCCTTAATGAATGGTAGGAGACTGGGAAGCACAGGGATTTTGGGGTATTTATTCCCAGGTGCCTGAAGGTAACAGCGGGTGAATAGGGGAGCCAAGAAGGCACGTGGGACACTTTTGCTTTTACCAGTGGGGGTATAGAGTATAAGTCGGGGTTATTACAGAGCATTGGTTAGGACACAGCTAGGGGTACTGTGAGACTCTCCCACAAGGGGGAATATCCCCTCAGCATTTACGCTGACAAACCCCGAAAGAATCCTCGATGTTTCCGTGAGATCACCTCTCATCCTTCTAAATTCCAATGCGTCCGGATCTGTTTGACCTTTCCTCACAAGATTATCCCTCCAACCCTGGGATCATCCCAGTGAACCTTCTCTGAACTGACTCCCAACAAAATCATATCTTTCCTTAAGTAAGGGGACCAGAACGGCTCACAGCGCTCCAGACATAAGAACATAAGAAATAGGAGCAGGAGTCGGCCATCTAGCCCTTCGAGCCTGCCCCGCCATTCAATAAGATCATGGCTGATCTGTCGCGGCTCAGTTCCACATTCCCGCTCTCTCCCCATAACCCTTAATCCCCTCGCTTATCAAAAACCCATCAACCCGCGTCTTAAAAATATCTAGCGAGGCAGCCTCCACCACTTCAACGGGCAGAGAATTCCAGAGATTCACCACCCTTTGAGTGAAGAAGTTCCTCCTCAACTCTGTTCTAAACCGCCCCCCCGCCCCCCCCCCTTTATCTTGGTCCCAGCTGCACCTCGTACAATTGCAGCAAGACCTCCTTACTCTTGTACTCCTTCCCCGGGTCCATGAGTGTCCTTAGGCCTCTGGGGAGGGGCGGACACAGGCCGGAATAGGCCCAGCCCCTACTTTCCAGAGGGAATCACGCTGATGCAGTCTGCAGTGCTCAGAGTGTTGGAGATTCGCTCTGGTAAGTACACTTAAAAAAAAAACCCAGCAGGAATTACTCCCATTTTCCCGCACTTTGGGAACTTGGGATTTTTTTTTGTTTTGGGAGAATCCCGGCTCACATTTTCCACAATATACTCCCAACTTTTTGCCCATTTACTTAACCTATCAGTATCTCCCTGTTAACCATCCCTCTCACGACTCGCCTTTCCAACTCTTTTTGTGTCATCTGTAAGTTTGCCTGCAGTACCTTTTGCTGCTTTTCTCCAAGTCATTAATATATATTGTAAACACAGAACACTACAGCACAAACAGGCCCTTCAGCCCACAAGTTGCACCAATCATATCCATACCTACCAAGCCATAGACCTATCTATAACCCCCAATCCCATTAAATCCCACATACTCATCCAGAAGTCTTTTAAAAGACCCCAGTGAGTTCGCCTCTACCACCACCGACGTCAGCCGATTCCATTCATTCACCACCCTCTGAGTGAAAAACTTACCCCTAACATCTCCTCTGTACTTCCTCCCCGCACCTTAAACCTGTGTCCTCTCGTAGCGACCATTTCAGCCCTGGGAAATAGCGTCTGAGAATCCACTCTATCTATACCTCTCTAAATCTTATAAACCTCTATCAGGTCGCCTCTCAACCTTCGTCTCTCCAGGGAGAAGAGTCCCAGCTCCCTCAACCTATCTTCATAAGGCATGCCTCCCAGTCCAGGCAACATCCTTGTAAATCTCCTCTGCACCCTCTCAATAGCTTCCACATCCTTCCTGTAGTGAGGCGACCAGAACTGTGCGCAGTACTCCAAGTGGGGTCTGACAAGGGTCTTATAAAGTTCTGCATCGATCCCTGTGAAATCCTACTGCTTACAGGTTGTCACAATGAAAAAGAACCCTTAGCCCCACTTACTGTTTCCTGTCCATTAGCAAATCCTCTGTCCATGCCAATATACCACCTCCAACACCCTGGGCTCCTAGCTTATGATTTGATTTGATGTTATTGTCACGTGTATTGGGATACAGTGAAAAGTACTGTTTCTTGCGCACTATACAGACAAAGCATGCCATTCATAGGGGAGAAGGAAACAAGAGAGTGCAGAATGTAGTCTTAGTCATAGCTAGGGTGTAGAGAAAGATCAGCTTAATACATGGTATTATGGTAATCATTCAAAAGTCTGATGGCAGCAGGGAAGAAGCTGTTCTTGAGTTTGTATATATTTTCAGATTTCCGTATCTTTTTCCCAGCGGAAGAAGGTGGAAGAGAGAATGTCCGGGGTGCGTGGGGTCCTTGATTATGCCGGCTGCTTTGCCGAGGCAGCGGGAAGTGTAGACAGAGTCAATGGATGGGAGGCTGGTTTGTGTGATGGATTGGGGCTACGTTAACGACCTTTTGTAGTTCCTTGTGGTCTTGGGCAGAGCAGGAGCCCAGACCAAGCTGTGATACAACCAGAAAGAATGCTTTCTATGATACATCAGTAAAAATTGGTGAGAGTCGTAGTGGACATACCAAATTTCCTTAGTCTCCTGAGAAAGTAGAGGCATTGGTGGGGCTTTCTTAACTATAGTGTTGGCGTGGGGGGAACCAGGACAGGTTGTTGGTGATCTGGACACCTAAAATCTTGAAGCTCTCAACCATTTCATCATTGATGTAGACAGGGGCATGTCCTCCTCTAGACTGCCTGAACTCGATGACTATCTCCTTGGTTTTGTTGACATTGAGGGAGAGATTATTGTCGCCACACCAGTTCCCCAGATTCTCTATCTCATTCCTGTAACTCTGTCATTGTTTGAGATCCGACCCATTACCGTGGTGTCATCAGCAAACTTGATAATCGAATTGGAGGGGAATTTGGCCGCACGGACAGAGGTGTATAAGGAGTATAGTGAGGGGGCTGAGAACACATCCCTGTGGGGCAGCGGTGTTGAGGATGATGGTGGAGGAGGTGTTGTTGCCTCTCCTTACTGATTGTGGTCTGTGAATTCGGAAGTTCAGGATCCAGGGAGGTGCCGAGACCCAGACCATGGAGTTTGGGGATGAGCTTTGTGGGAATATTGGTGTTGAAGGCTGAGCTGTAGCCAATAAATAGGAGTCTGATATAGGTGTCCTTGTTATCTAGATGTTCCAGGGTTGGGTGCAGGGCCAGGGAGATGGTGTCTGCTGTGGACCTGTTGTGGCGGTCGGTGAACTAAATATATTTAAGTCACGGGTAGATAGGTTTCTGATAGACAGGAGAATTAAGGGGAGAAAGCAGGAAAGTGGAACTGATCCACTTCAGATCAGCCATGATCTTATTGAATGGCGGGGCAGGCTCGAAGGGCTAGGTGGCCTACTCCTGCTCCTATTTCTTATGTTCTTATTCAGATCAGCTGCACTGTCCTCATCCACTCTGTTGACTTCATAGGAAATTCTAACGCACCCAGCAGATGGAATGGTTAAATCTATTGCTGCTTTTCCTTTCTTTCTCCACACTTGTCCAAGTGGCTGTTAATTTTTGTCCGAGGTAATTATTTGTTAAAGATTCTCCAATGCTGGTGTGAAGGTGAGTGGTGTGTCAGTGCAGGGCTGACCCTATTCCTCACTCCTCTCCAAGCAGCCACCTAACTCAACAGCGTTGGAAGATTGTCCCCAGAGACTCGGCAATTTTCTCCTCCTGCTTCCCACAGCAACCTTTGGATGTATCTCCTCCAGATTGCAGGATTTATCCACATTAAACCCATCCGGTCTTTCTCGTAACTCCTCTTTATTCCATTTGGCCCATTGAGCCCACACTGACAAGAATCCCACTCAGACCCTGTCCCCATAAATACACGGATTTACCCTGCTAATCCCCCTGACACTAAGGGGCAAAATTATCATGGCCAATCCACCCTAACCTACACATCTTTGGACACTAAGGGGCAATTTAGCATGGCCAATCCACCCTAAACCACACATCTTTGGACACTAAGGGACAATTTAGCATGGCCAATCCACCCTAAACCACACATCTTTGGACACTAAGGGACAATTTAGCATGGCCAATCCACCCTAACCTGCACATCTTTGGACGGGAGCACTCAGAGGAAACTCACCCAGGGATTGGGCGAATGTGTAAACTCCACACAAAGTGTCCCAAGCCCAGGAATGGAACCTGGGTGCCTGGCACTGTGAGGCAGCAGTGCTAACCCACTGTGCCACCATGGCGCCCATCTCTTCATCTATTTCTCTTATGTTCCATATCACAACTGCCTCTTTGTTTCGTATAGCTTTGACAAAGTCATCATTTTAATACCTCAGTCACTGCTATCTTCCTTGACCAAGGGATCTATAGTCCTGAATCTGCCTCAACCACCCTCTGCCAGCCTTTTCACAGTTAGCATAGCTTTAGAAAGCTTTATATGGCATTGTGCTGAGTGCTGCGAAGGAAAACTAAGTGTATTCTTTGTTTCCCCACAGTGCCATTACTCTATCAGCAAGGGAGCTGCGTTCCAGGGTCTGGGCACAGACAGTGTGTACGTGGTCAGAGCAGACGAAAGGTGAGTCCCAAGTGTGCGAGCACGGATATGGTGTCAGATTCTTAACGGGGGCCACGGGAACTCCAGGTATTCCGATTCTTCAAACCTCTCTCTCTGCCCCTTTCACAGAATGATCTGTGCCCAAGCCCAATGGTCGAGAGCTTCAAGTTTCTAGATGCCCAGATCACCAACAACCTGTCCTGGTCCCCCCCAAAGCCAACACTATGGTTAAGAAAGCCCCCCCCTCCACCAACTTTCTCAGGAGACTAAGGAAATTTGGCATGTCGGCTACGGATTCTCACCAACGTTTACAGATGCACCATAGAAAGCATCCTTCCTGGTTGTATCACAGCTCGGTCTGGGCTCCTGCTCTGCCCAAGGAACTACAAAGGATAGTAAATGTAGCCCCAATCCATCACACAAACCAGCCTCCCATCCATTGGCTCTGTCTACACTTCCCGCTGCCTTGGGAAAAGCATAATTAAGGACCCCACACACCCCGGACATTCTCTCTTCCACCTTCTTCCATCGGGAAAAAGATGCAAAAGTCTGAGGTCACGTACCGACCGACTCAAGAACAGCTTCTTCCCTGCTGCTGTCAGACTTTTGAATGGACCAACCTCGCATTAAGCTGATCTTTCTCTACACCCTATCTGTAACTGTAACACTACATTCTGCACCGTCTCCTTTCCTTCTCCCCTATGTACTCTATGAATGGTATGCTTTGTCTGTATAGTGCGCAAGAAACAATACCTTTTGCTGTATCCCCGTGCATTTAGCAATCAAATATTAAGTTGCTCTTTCTCGAGCTATGACTGTAACACTACATTCTGCACCCTCTCCTTTCCTTCTCCCCTATATACTCTATGAACGGTATGCTTTGTCTGTATAGCGCGCAAGAAACAATACCTTTTGCTGTATCCCCGTGCATTTAACAATCAAATATTGAGTTGCTCTTTCTGAAGCTATGACTGTAACACTACATTCTGCACCCTCTCCTTTCCTTCTCCCCTATGTACTCTATGAATGGTATGCTTTGTCTGTATAGCGCGCAAGAAACAATACTTTATGCTGTATCCCCATGCATTTAGCAATCAAATATTAAGTTGCTCTTTCTCGAGCGATGACTGTAACACTACATTCTGCACCCTCTCCTTTCCTTCTCCCCATGTACTCTATGAACGGTATGCTTTGTCTGTAAAGTGCGCCAGAAACAATACTTTTCACTGTATCCCGATACATGTGACAATAATAAATCAAATCTAATATTAAGCTGATCTTTCGCTACACCCTATCCGTAACTAACACGACATTCTGCATTCTCTTTCCTTTTCTATGAACGGTATGCTTTGTCTGTATAGCGCGCAAGAAACAATACTTTTCACTGTATCCCAATACACGTGACAATAATAAATCAAATCAAATATTAAGCTGATCTTTCTCTACACCCTATCTGTGACTGTAACACTATATTCTGCTTTCCTTTTCCCCTATGTACTCTATGAATGGTATGCTTTGTATAGCGTGCAAGAAACAATACTTTTCACTGTATCCCAATACATGGGACAATAATAAATCAACTATTAAGCTGAACTTTCTCTACACCCTATTGGTAACTGTAACACTACATTCTGCACCCTCTCCTTTCCTTCTCCCGTATGTACTCTATGAACAGTATGCTTTGTCTGTATCGCGCGCAAGAAACAATACTTCTCACTGTATCCCAATACATGTGACAATAATAAATCAAATATTAAGTTGATCTTTCTCTACACCCTATCTGTAACTGTAACACTACATTCTGCACCCTCTCCTTTCCTTCTCCCCTATGTACTCTATGAAGGGTATGCTTTATCTGTATAGCGCGCAAGAAACAATACTTTTCACTGTATCCCCGTGCATTTAACAATCAAATATTGAGTTGCTCTTTCTCGTGCTATGACTGTAACACTACATTCTGCACCCTCTCTTCCTCTCGACCACTGGAGACAGGAGGTGGCTGCCACTCACCCAGAGCAGGAGAAGGTTCTCTGCGCGAAAGTTATTTGAACATTTGTGCCGTTGCCACCTCGGGCTCTGAAAGGAGACACTGCCACGCCTGTTGCGGGGGCTGGCACCGAGAGACAGGGCGAGGGGGTGGGGGGGCGGGGGTACCCACTCTCGGTGGCTGTCAGATTGCCAGCAGCTGTGGACTGTAACGTGACTGGCTCCTTCCAGACCCCGAGTGGAGGTGTCTGAGGCGTCTCCCAGTCGCCTGTGTGAGGCAGGTCACACAAACCCTGTGTGCCCGGGCTGGGCAGTACATCGAACGTAACCTGGGCCAGGCCCAGCAGGAACCCGGGCGGCAGGGTTCGCAGCCACTGCCGGGGTGCCTGACGTACAGGGAGCCATCGACTGTGCCCACGTCAAGATGCCAGCTGAGTCCCTGCCTCCAGTAGGCCCCCACGTGCCAGCGGCCTCGGACCTTCCCTCCTCCACCCGATGGACATCGGATGTGTTGTGCTCACCAGGGAGTGACCCAGGAGCCTCATTACAAACTGGGCCCACCCGACGTGTCGGTGCCTGGGATGGTGAGGTGGCAGCTAACACCAAAACGGTGCCACCCTCGGAGGTCCCTTCGCCCATCTCCTCCGGGCGGCGAGATGAATCCGGGATGCCAAACACGTGATTCCCATTTCTCCATTGAACAAGCACCAAGAAAATTACAGCACAGGAACAGGCCCTTCAGCCCTCCAAGCGTGTAGCGACCAGGCTGCCCATCTACCTACCCGACTACCTTCCGGGCACCGTATCCCTCTAATCCTATCCCATTCTCATAGCTGTAGAAACACCCCTTGTAGGTCATTATCAGATCTGCACTCGTGAACGACCTGGCAGTGAGTTCCAGGCACCCGCGACCCTCTCTGTACAAATAAACCACCACGTATATCTCCTTTAAACCTTCCCCCTCGCACCCACAACTCGTGCCCCCGCCGAGAAGTGGCCTCAAAGCGAGTGAAGGAATGGCGGGTGCTCCCGTCTGGATATGGCAGCTGGACCATGCTGTTACTGACAGCCCCTATCTCCCCTTCCCTGGGGGTCTCCAGCACAACGCTCCTCAAAGGGGGTGAGGACCCGGAGGTCTGGCTCACCAACCCCACTGTCTT
>NW_027650696.1:17500-50217 GCF_965287045.1 Carcharhinus amblyrhynchos
TTTCCCGGGCTGTGTTGTTCCTTGTATCTCCTTTGTGAAGACAGAGGTACTCATTAAATACTTTTAACTCTGTCCTGTCTCTGCAGGGAGATTTTGGTTTGGGTCTTTGAAAGGCCTGTCCTTTTCTGAAGCTATCTGCCGACATTGTTCAGTTCCATTTGAATGTTTCAGTTCCATTTGAATGTTGTCTGCTAATGTTTCCTCGAACCCCTCTGCACCTGCCACCTTTACTTCCTTCCTGTGTCTTCCAAAATCGCCCTGATGATCGACTGAGTTCTGCACAGGACATTTATCATGACCCTCCTTCTCCTGTTTTTATTCCAATGGTTGTGTCTTTGGTATCCACACAGCGTGAACTTTGCTACGTCTACAAAAGGGATATGTCTCGCATGTACCTGGTCCTATGAGGGGGAGGGTGATCTTCTGTCTGAGAAATGCCTCGCTTTCATCTCTTGAAGAGTATGTGAGAAAATACAATCTGCCCACGGTGATTTTCAGCAGTAGGCAGAACTGAGACAAACTCTTTACAAAGAACAAGCAACACTTTAGTCAACCTTTCACCGTTAGTTAGATAAAATAAACTACAAACAAACCAGCTAAAAGAGTACTCTGATGGAACATTGTTGAGATAATTCCAATTCCCATTTCTGAACAAAAAGAGAACAGGATTTTTAGCCACACTCTGGTTAGCACTGCTGTCTCACAGCGCCAGGGACCCGGGTTTGATTCCCCGGCAGCACGGTGACACAGTGGGTTGGCACTGCTGCCTCACAGCGCCAGGGACCCGGGTTCGATTCCCCGGCAGCACGGTGACACAGTGGGTTAGCGCTGCTGTCTCACAGCCCCAGGGACCCGGGTTCGATTCCCGGGGGCACGGTGACACAGTGGGTTAGCGCTGCTGCCTCACAGCGCCAGGGACCCGGGTTCGATTCCCCGGGGGGCACGGTGACACAGTGGGTTAGCGCTGCTGTCTCACAGCGCCAGGGACCCGGGTTCGATTCCCCGGGGGCACGGTGACACAGTGGGTTAGCGCTGCTGCCTCACAGCGCCAGGGACCCGGGTTCGATTCCCCGGCAGCACGGTGACACAGTGGGTTAGCGCTGCTGTCTCACAGCGCCAGGGACCCGGGTTCGATTCCCCGGCAGCACGGTGACACAGTGACACAGTGGGTTAGCGCTGCTGTCTCACAGCACCAGGGACCCGGGTTCGATTCCCTGGCAGCACGGTGACACAGTGGGTTAGCACTGCTGTCTCACAGCCCCAGGGACCCGGGTTCGATTCCCCGGCAGCACGGTGACACAGTGGGTTAGCGCCGCTGTCTCACAGCCCCAGGGACCCGGATTCGATTCCCCGGGGGCACGGTGACACAGTGGGTTAGCGCCGCTGTCTCACAGCCCCAGGGACCCGGGTTCGATTCCCCGGCAGCACGGTGACACAGTGGGTTAGCGCTGCTGCCTCACAGCGCCAGGGACCCGGGTTCGATTCCCCGGCAGCACGGTGACACAGTGGGTTAGCGCTGCTGTCTCACAGCGCCAGGGACCCGGGTTCGATTCCCCGGCAGCACGGTGACACAGTGGGTTAGCGCTGCTGTCTCACAGCCCCAGGGACCCGGGTTCGATTCCCCGGGGGCACGGTGACACAGTGACACAGTGGGTTAGCGCTGCTATCTCACAGCGCCAGGGACCCGGGTTCGATTCCCCGGCAGCACGGTGACACAGTGGGTTAGCGCTGCTGCCTCACAGCGCCAGGGACCCGGGTTCGATTCCCCGGCAGCACGGTGACACAGTGGGTTAGCGCTGCTGCCTCACAGCGCCAGGGACCCGGGTTCGATTCCCCGGCAGCACGGTGACACAGTGGGTTAGCGCTGCTGTCTCACAGCCCCAGGGACCCGGGTTCGATTCCCCGGCAGCACGGTGACACAGTGGGTTAGCACTGCTGTCTCACAGCGCCAGGGACCCGGGTTCGATTCCCCGGGGGCACGGTGACACAGTGGGTTAGCGCTGCTGCCTCACAGCGCCAGGGACCCGGGTTCGATTCCCCGGCAGCACGGTGACACAGTGGGTTAGCGCTGCTGTCTCACAGCGCCAGGGACCCGGGTTCGATTCCCCGGCAGCACGGTGATACAGTAGGTTAACACTGCTGTCTCACAGCGCCAGGGACCCGGGTTCGATTCCCCGGGGGCACGGTGACACTGGGTTAACACTGCTGTCTCACAGCGCCAGGGACCTGGGTTCGATTCCCCGGGGGCACGGTGACACTGGGTTAACACTGCTGTCTCACAGCGCCAGGGACCCGGGTTCGATTCCCGGGGGCACAGTGACACAGTGGGTTAGCGCTGCTGTCTCACAGCGCCAGGGACCCGGGTTCGATTCCCCGGCAGCACGGTGACACAGTGGGTTAGCGCTGCTGTCTCACAGTGCCAGGGACCCGGGTTCGATTCCCCGGTGACACAGTGGGTTAGCGCTGCTGTCTCACAGCGCCAGGGACCCGGGTTCGATTCCCCGGCAGCACGGTGACACAGTGGGTTAGCGCTGCTGTCTCACAGCGCCAGGGACCTGGGTTCGATTCCCCGGGGGCACGGTGACACAGTGGGTTAGCGCTGCTGCCTCACAGCGCCAGGGACTCGGGTTCGATTCCCCGGCAGCACGGTGACACAGTGGGTTAGCGCTGCTGTCTCACAGCGCCAGGGACCCGGGTTCGATTCCCGGGGGCACGGTGACACAGTGGGTTAGCGCCACTGCCTCACGGCGCCGGGGACCCGGGTTCGATTCCCCGGCAGCACGGTGACACAGTGGGTTAGCGCTGCTGTCTCACAGCGCCAGGGACCCGGGTTCGATTCCCCGGCAGCACGGTGACACAGTGGGTTAGCGCTGCTGTCTCACAGCGCCAGGGACCCGGGTTCGATTCCCCGGGGGCACGGTGACACAGTGGGTTAGCGCTGCTGTCTCACAGCGCCAGGGACCCGGGTTCGATTCCCCGGCAGCACGGTGACACAGTGGGTTAGCGCTGCTGTCTCACAGCGCCAGGGACCCGGGTTCGATTCCCCGGCAGCACGGTGACACAGTGGGTTAGCACTGCTGTCTCACAGCGCCAGGGACCCGGGTTCGATTCCCAGGGGGCACGGTGACACAGTGGGTTAGCGCTGCTGTCTCACAGCGCCAGGGACCCGGGTTCGATTCCCCGGCAGCACGGTGACACAGTGGGTTAGCGCTGCTGTCTCACAGCGCCAGGGACCCGGGTTCGATTCCCCGGGGGCACGGTGACACAGTGGGTTAACACTGCTGTCTCACAGCGCCAGGGATCCGTGTTCGATTCCCCGGCAGCACGGTGACACAGTGGGTTAACACTGCTGTCTCACAGCGCCAGGGACCCGGGTTCGATTCCCCGGGGGCACGGTGACACAGTGGGTTAGTGCTGCTGTCTCACAGCGCCATGGACCCGGGTTCGATTCCCCGGCAGCACGGTGACACAGTGGGTTAGCACTGCTGTCTCACAGCGCCAGGGACCCGGGTTCGATTCCCGGGGGCACGGTGACACAGTGGGTTTGCACTGCTGTCTCACAGCGCCAGGGACCCGGGTTCGATTCCCCGGCAGCACGGTGACACAGTGGGTTAGCACTGCTGTCTCACAGCGCCAGGGACCCGGGTTCGATTCCCCGGCAGCACGGTGACACAGTGGGTTAGCGCTGCTGTCTCACAGCGCCAGGGACCCGGGTTCGATTCCCCGGCAGCACGGTGACACAGTGGGTTAGCACTGCTGTCTCACAGCGCCAGGGACCCGGGTTCGATTCCCGGGGGCACGGTGACACAGTGGGTTCGCACTGCTGTCTCACAGCGCCAGGGACCCGGGTTTGATTCCCCGGCAGCATGGTGACACAGTGGGTTAGCACTGCTGTCTCACAGCGCCAGGGACCCGGGTTCGATTCCCCGGCAGCACGGTGACACAGTGGGTTAGCGCTGCTGTCTCACAGTGCCAGGGACCCGGGTTCGATTCCCCGGTGACACAGTGGGTTAGCGCTGCTGCCTCACAGCGCCAGGGACCCGGGTTCGATTCCCCGGCAGCACGGTGACACAGTGGGTTAGCACTGCTGTCTCACAGCGCCAGGGACCCGGGTTCGATTCCCGGGGGCACGGTGACACAGTGGGTTAGCGCTGCTGCCTCACAGCGCCAGGGACCCGGGTTCGATTCCCGGGGGCACGGTGACACAGTGGGTTAGCGCTGCTGCCTCACAGCGCCAGGGACCCGGGTTCGATTCCCCGGCAGCACGGTGACACAGTGGGTTAGCGCTGCTGTCTCACAGCGCCAGGGACCCGGGTTCGATTCCCCGGCAGCACGGTGATACAGTAGGTTAACACTGCTGTCTCACAGCGCCAGGGACCCGGGTTCGATTCCCCGGGGGCACGGTGACACTGGGTTAACACTGCTGTCTCACAGCGCCAGGGACCCGGGTTCGATTCCCGGGGGCACGGTGACACAGTGGGTTAGCGCTGCTGTCTCACAGCGCCAGGGACCCGGGTTCGATTCCCCGGCAGCACGGTGACACAGTGGGTTAGCGCTGCTGTCTCACAGTGCCAGGGACCCGGGTTCGATTCCCCGGTGACACAGTGGGTTAGCGCTGCTGTCTCACAGCGCCAGGGACCCGGGTTCGATTCCCCGGCAGCACGGTGACACAGTGGGTTAGCGCTGCTGTCTCACAGCGCCAGGGACCCGGGTTCGATTCCCCGGGGGCACGGTGACACAGTGGGTTAGCGCTGCTGCCTCACAGCGCCAGGGACTCGGGTTCGATTCCCCGGCAGCACGGTGACACAGTGGGTTAGCGCTGCTGTCTCACAGCGCCAGGGACCCGGGTTCGATTCCCCGGGGGCACGGTGACACAGTGGGTTAGTGCTGCTGTCTCACAGCGCCAGGGACCCAGGTTCGATTCCCCGGCAGCATGGTGACACAGTGGGTTAGCGCTGCTGTCTCACAGCGCCAGGGACCCGGGTTCGATTCCCGGGGGCACGGTGACACAGTGGGTTAGCGCCACTGCCTCACGGCGCCGGGGACCCGGGTTCGATTCCCCGGCAGCACGGTGACACAGTGGATTAGCGCTGCTGTCTCACAGCGCCAGGGACCCGGGTTCGATTCCCCGGCAGCACGGTGACACAGTGGGTTAGCGCTGCTGTCTCACAGTGCCAGGGACCCGGGTTCGATTCCCCGGCAGCACGGTGACACAGTGGGTTAGCGCTGCTGTCTCACAGTGCCAGGGACCCGGGTTCGATTCCCCGGCAGCACGGTGACACAGTGGGTTAGCGCTGCTGTCTCACAGCCCCAGGGACCGGGTTCGATTCCCCGGGGGCACGGTGACACAGTGGGTTAGCACTGCTGCCTCACAGCGCCAGGGACCCGGGTTCGATTCCCGGGGGGCACGGTGACACAGTGGGTTAGCGCCACTGCCTCACGGCGCCGGGGACCCGGGTTCGATTCCCCAGCAGCACGGTGACACAGTGGGTTAGCGCTGCTGTCTCACAGCACCAGGGACCCGGGTTCGATTCCCAGCAGCACGGTGACACAGTGGGTTAGCGCTGCTGTCTCACAGCGCCAGGGACCCGGGTTCGATTCCCCGGCAGCACGGTGACACAGTGGGTTAGCGCTGCTGTCTCACAGCGCCAGGGACCCGGGTTCGATTCCCCGGGGGCACGGTGACACAGTGGGTTAGCGCTGCTGTCTCACAGCGCCAGGGACCCGGGTTCGATTCCCCGGCAGCACGGTGACACAGTGGGTTAGCGCTGCTGTCTCACAGCGCCAGGGACCCGGGTTCGATTCCCCGGCAGCACGGTGACACAGTGGGTTAGCGCTGCTGTCTCACAGCGCCAGGGACCCGGGTTCGATTCCCCGGCAGCACGGTGACACAGTGGGTTAGCACTGCTGTCTCACAGCGCCAGGGACCCGGGTTCGATTCCCCGGCAGCACGGTGACACAGTGGGTTAGCGCTGCTGTCTCACAGCGCCAGGGACCCGGGTTCGATTCCCCGGCAGCACGGTGACACAGTGGGTTAGCGCTGCTGTCTCACTGCGCCAGGGACCCGGGTTCGATTCCCCGGCAGCACGGTGACACAGTGGGTTAGCGCTGCTGTCTCACAGCGCCATGGACCCGGGTTCGATTCCCCGGCAGCACGGTGACACAGTGGGTTAGCACTGCTGTCTCACAGCGCCAGGGACCCGGGTTCGATTCCCGGGGGCACGGTGACACAGTGGGTTCGCACTGCTGTCTCACAGCGCCAGGGACCCGGGTTCGATTCCCCGGCAGCACGGTGACACAGTGGGTTAGCGCTGCTGTCTCACAGCGCCAGGGACCCGGGTTCGATTCCCCGGCAGCACGGTGACACAGTGGGTTAGCGCTGCTGTCTCACAGCGCCAGGGACCCGGGTTCGATTCCCCGGGGGCACGGTGACACAGTGGGTTAGTGCTGCTGTCTCACAGCGCCAGGGACCCGGGTTCGATTCCCCGGCAGCACGGTGACACAGTGGGTTAGCACTGCTGTCTCACAGCGCCAGGGACCCGGGTTCGATTCCCGGGGGCACGGTGACACAGTGGGTTAGCACTGCTGTCTCACAGCGCCAGGGACCCGGGTTCGATTCCCCGGCAGCACGGTGACACAGTGGGTTAGCACTGCTGTCTCACAGCGCCAGGGACCCGGGTTCGATTCCCGGCGGCACGGTGACACAGTGGGTTAGCACTGCTGTCTCACAGCGCCAGGGACCCGGGTTCGATTCCCCGGCAGCACGGTGACACAGTGGGTTAGCGCTGCTGTCTCACAGCGCCAGGGACCCGGGTTCGATTCCCCGGCAGCACGGTGACACAGTGGGTTAGCGCTGCTGTCTCACAGCGCCAGGGACCCGGGTTCGATTCCCCGGCAGCACGGTGACACAGTGGGTTAGCGCTGCTGTCTCACAGTGCCAGGGACCCGGGTTCGATTCCCCGGTGACACAGTGGGTTAGCACTGCTGTCTCACAGCGCCAGGGACCCGGGTTCGATTCCCGGGGGCACGGGGACACAGTGGGTTAGCGCTGCTGCCTCACAGCGCCAGGGACCCGGGTTCGATTCCCCGGGGGCACGGTGACACAGTGGGTTAGCGCTGCTGTCTCACAGCGCCAGGGACCCGGGTTCGATTCCCCGGCAGCACGGTGACACAGTGGGTTAGCGCTGCTGTCTCACAGCGCCAGGGACCCGGGTTCGATTCCCGGGGGCACGGTGACACAGTGGGTTAGCGCTGCTGCCTCACAGCGCCAGGGACCCGGGTTCGATTCCCCGGGGGCACGGTGACACAGTGGGTTAGCACTGCTCTCTCACAGCGCCAGGGACCCGGGTTCGATTCCCCGGCAGCACAGTGACACAGTGGGTTAGCGCTGCTGCCTCACAGCGCCAGGGACCCGGGTTCGATTCCCCGGCAGCACGGTGACACAGTGGGTTAGCGCTGCTGTCTCACAGCGCCAGGGACCCGGGTTCGATTCCCCGGGGGCACGGTGACACAGTGGGTTAGCGCTGCTGTCTCACAGCGCCAGGGACCCGAGTTCGATTCCCCGGCAGCACGGTGATACAGTAGGTTAACACTGCTGTCTCACAGCGCCAGGGACCCGGGTTCGATTCCCCGGGGGCACGGTGACACTGGGTTAACACTGCTGTCTCACAGCGCCAGGGACCCGGGTTCGATTCCCGGGGGCACGGTGACACAGTGGGTTAGCGCTGCTGTCTCACAGCGCCAGGGACCCGGGTTCGATTCCCCGGCAGCACGGTGACACAGTGGGTTAGCGCTGCTGTCTCACAGTGCCAGGGACCCGGGTTCGATTCCCCGGTGACACAGTGGGTTAGCGCTGCTGTCTCACAGCGCCAGGGACCCGGGTTCGATTCCCCGGCAGCACGGTGACACAGTGGGTTAGCGCTGCTGTCTCACAGCGCCAGGGACCCGGGTTCGATTCCCCGGGGGCACGGTGACACAGTGGGTTAGCGCTGCTGCCTCACAGCGCCAGGGACTCGGGTTCGATTCCCCGGCAGCACGGTGACACAGTGGGTTAGCGCTGCTGTCTCACAGCGCCAGGGACCCGGGTTCGATTCCCGGGGGCACGGTGACACAGTGGGTTAGTGCTGCTGTCTCACAGCGCCAGGGACCCGGGTTCGATTCCCGGGGGCACGGTGACACAGTGGGTTAGCGCCACTGCCTCACGGCGCCGGGGACCCGGGTTCGATTCCCCGGCAGCACCGTGACACAGTGGGTTAGCGCTGCTGTCTCACAGCGCCAGGGACCCGGGTTCGATTCCCCGGCAGCACGGTGACACAGTGGGTTAGCGCTGCTGTCTCACAGTGCCAGGGACCCGGGTTCGATTCCCCGGCAGCACGGTGACACAGTGGGTTAGCGCTGCTGTCTCACAGCCCCAGGGACCGGGTTCGATTCCCCGGGGGCACGGTGACACAGTGGGTTAGCACTGCTGCCTCACAGCGCCAGGGACCCGGGTTCGATTCCCGGGGGGCACGGTGACACAGTGGGTTAGCGCTGCTGTCTCACAGCGCCAGGGACCCGGGTTCGATTCCCCGGCAGCACGGTGACACAGTGGGTTAGCGCTGCTGTCTCACAGCGCCAGGGACCCGGGTTCGATTCCCCGGCAGCACGGTGACACAGTGGGTTAGCGCTGCTGTCTCACAGCGCCAGGGACCCGGGTTCGATTCCCCGGCAGCACGGTGACACAGTGGGTTAGCGCTGCTGTCTCACAGCGCCATGGACCCGGGTTCGATTCCCCGGCAGCACGGTGACACAGTGGGTTAGCACTGCTGTCTCACAGCGCCAGGGACCCGGGTTCGATTCCCGGGGGCACGGTGACACAGTGGGTTCGCACTGCTGTCTCACAGCGCCAGGGACCCGGGTTCAATTCCCCGGCAGCACGGTGACACAGTGGGTTAGCGCTGCTGTCTCACAGCGCCAGGGACCCGGGTTCGATTCCCCGGCAGCACGGTGACACAGTGGGTTAGTGCTGCTGTCTCACAGCGCCAGGGACCCGGGTTCGATTCCCGGGGACACGGTGACACAGTGGGTTAGCACTGCTGTCTCACAGCGCCAGGGACCCGGGTTCGATTCCCCGGCAGAACGGTGACACAGTGGGTTAGCACTGCTGTCTCACAGCGCCAGGGACCCGGGTTCGATTCCCGGGGGCACGGTGACACAGTGGGTTCGCACTGCTGTCTCACAGCGCCAGGGACCCGGGTTCGATTCCCCGGCAGCACGGTGACACAGTGGGTTAGCGCTGCTGTCTCACAGTGCCAGGGACCCGGGTTCGATTCCCCGGTGACACAGTGGGTTAGCGCTGCTGCCTCACAGTGCCAGGGACCCGGGTTCGATTCCCCGGCAGCACGGTGACACAGTGGGTTAGCACTGCTGCCTCACAGCGCCAGGGACCCGGGTTCGATTCCCCGGGGGCACGGTGACACAGTGGGTTAGCACTGCTGTCTCACAGTGCCAGGGACCTGGGTTCGATTCCCCGGGGGCACGGTGACACAGTGGGTTAGCACTGCTGTCTCACAGCGCCAGGGACCCGGGTTCGATTCCCGGGGGCACGGTGACACAGTGGGTTAGCGCTGCTGCCTCACAGCGCCAGGGACCCGGGTTCGATTCCCCGGGGGCACGGTGACACAGTGGGTTAGCGCTGCTGCCTCACAGCGCCAGGGACCCGGGTTCGATTCCCCGGGGGCACGGTGACACAGTGGGTTAGCACTGCTGTCTCACAGCGCCAGGGACCCGGGTTCGATTCCCCGGCAGCACAGTGACACAGTGGGTTAGCGCTGCTGTCTCACAGCCCCAGGGACCTGGGTTCGATTCCCCGGCAGCACGGTGACACAGTGGGTTAGCGCTGCTGTCTCACAGCCCCAGGAACCCGGGTTCGATTCCCCGGCAGCACGGTGACACAGTGGGTTAGCGCTGCTGCCTCACAGCGCCAGGGACCCGGGTTCGATTCCCCGGCAGCACGGTGACACAGTGGGTTAGCGCTGCTGTCTCACAGCGCCAGGGACCCGGGTTCGATTCCCCGGCGGCACGGTGACACAGTGGGTTAGCGCTGCTGTCTCACAGCCCCAGGGACCCGGGTTCGATTCCCCGGGGGCACGGTGACACAGTGGGTTAGCGCTGCTGCCTCACAGCGCCAGGGACCCGGGTTCGATTCCCCGGCAGCACGGTGACACAGTGGGTTAGCGCTGCTGTCTCACAGCGCCAGGGACCCGGGTTCGATTCCCCGGGGGCACGGTGACACAGTGGGTTAGCACTGCTGTCTCACAGCGCCAGGGACCCGGGTTCGATTCCCCGGCAGCACGGTGACACAGTGGGTTAGCGCTGCTGCCTCACAGCGCCAGAGACCCGGGTTCGATTCCCCGGGGGCACGGTGACACAGTGGGTTAGCGCTGCTGCCTCACAGCGCCAGGGACCCGGGTTCGATTCCCCGGCAGCACGGTGACACAGTGGGTTAGCGCTGCTGTCTCACAGCGCCAGGGACCCGGGTTCGATTCCCCGGCAGCACGGTGATACAGTAGGTTAACACTGCTGTCTCACAGCGCCAGAGACCCGGGTTCGATTCCCTGGCAGCACGGTGACACAGTGGGTTAGCGCTGCTGCCTCACAGCCCCAGGGACCCGGGTTCGATTCCCCGGCAGCACGGTGACACAGTGGGTTAGCACTGCTGCCTCACAGCGCCAGGGACCCGGGTTCGATTCCCCGGCAGCACGGTGATACAGTAGGTTAACACTGCTGTCTCACAGCGCCAGGGACCCGGGTTCGATTCCCCGGCAGCACGGTGACACAGTGGGTTAGCGCTGCTGCCTCACAGCCCCAGGGACCCGGGTTCGATTCCCCGGCAGCACGGTGACACAGTGGGTTAGCACTGCTGTCTCACAGCGCCAGGGACCCGGGTTCGATTCCCCGGGGGCACAGTGACACAGTGGGTTAGCACTGCTGTCTCACAGCCCCAGGGACCCGGGTTCGATTCCCCGGCAGCACGGTGACACAGTGGGTTAGCGCTGCTGTCTCACAGCGCCAGGGACCCGGGTTCGATTCCCGGGGGCACGGTGACACAGTGGGTTAGCGCTGCTGTCTCACAGCGCCAGGGACCCGGGTTCGATTCCCGGGGGGCACGGTGACACAGTGGGTTAGCGCTGCTATCTCACAGCGCCAGGGACCCGGGTTTGATTCCCCGGCAGCACAGTGACACAGTGGGTTAGCGCTGCTGTCTCACAGCGCCAGGGACCCGGGTTCGATTCCCCGGAGGCACGGTGACACAGTGGGTTAGCGCTGCTGCCTCACAGCGCCAGGGACCCGGGTTCGATTCCCCGGCAGCACGGTGACACAGTGGGTTAGCGCTGCTGCCTCACAGCGCCAGGGACCCGGGTTTGATTCCCGGGGGGCACGGTGACACAGTGGGTTAACACTGCTGTCTCACAGCGCCAGGGACCCGGGTTCGATTCCCGGCTCGGGTCGCTGTCTGTGTGGAGTCTGTACATTCTCCTCGTGTCTGCGTGGGTTTCCTCCGGGTGCTCCGGTTTCCTCCCACAGTCCAAAGATGTGCGGGTTAGGTTGATTGACCATGCTAAATTGCCCCTTAGTGTCCTGAGGTACCTAGGTTAGAGGGATTACGGGTAAATGTGTAGGGATATGGGGGTAGGGCCTGGGTGGGATTGTGTTTGGTACAGACTTGATGGGCCGAATGGCCTCTTACTGCACTGTCAGGTTCTGTGATTCTGTTCTGAGATGAAATGCGGTTTTCTTTTAAGACATAAAATGTGGATTTTAAACTGACAGAGAGCAGTTTCTGTCTCTCTCTCTAGCTGAGAGCTGTGGCAGAGGCAGTGGCTACCTTTCTGGCTGTTTGGAGCAGGGAGCCGGGGCCTTTATACCTCCAATGACAGACCAGAATTTGCACAGTAGGATTGGTTTACAGGTTATCAAAGCATAAAATTCAAATTTGATAGGCTGCTGCTATACAAATAGTTCAAATTGGTTAAAATTCAAAAGCATGTTCTGATTCAAAAGCCTAAAGCCTGTTACCAAAGCAACCCTGTTGTTTTGTCCCTGATTGTGTTTCAGACTGTGTACTTGATTTTTGCAACTCTTAAGCGCAAAAAAGAACAAAACCGCCTTTTAAACAGACAGTTTTATAACTCTTAGCATTCTTGGCATTTTTATAATTTTACAAGCACTATCTTTACGACACTGGGCGCACTCTCCTCCTGACCTCCACTGCTGCTTTACCCCGCTGTGTCTTTCCCCGGGGAGGCCTGGAACGTGCTTGAAATTGTTTCTTTTCACATTGAACAGAGGGCGGATGATTCCAGAAGAACTGGAAAAGCAGATTTCTGCAGCAAAGTCCAAGGTAGGTCCCACTCACATCCGAAGGAGAGTGCTGGTTGTTCCCGCTGCCATTCCCCCTCTCTCCTGGCATCCAGGTCCCACACGTCATTCCGCTCAACTGAGACCCATTTCTGAGCCGTTTTGATTCTTTGCAGCGGTTTCCTGATGCCCAGTGGGATCTTGCTGTGCAAGAATGCCTCAGCTGGATTTGTGCGCTGAGACGGGAGGTGCGATGGTTGGATCACTGGTCAGATTGGGGCCTGACATTCTGTTCTTGGGATTTGGGTGTTGCTGACGAGACCAACATTTGTTGTCCATCCCTAATTGCCCCTCGACTAGGTGGCAGTGAGCTGCCATCTTGAATCGCTGGAGTCCCCTGAGGGTTAGGTACACACACAGTGCTGCTGGGGAGAGAGTTACAGGACGGAAATGTAGATGGATGGGTTAGTAAGTTTGTAGATGACACAAAGATAGCTGGAGGTGTGGGTAGTGTGGAAAGTTACAGCGGGATATGGGCGGAGAAACGGCGGATGGAGTTTAATCCGGGCAAGTGTGGGGTTTGGGAGATCGAATGTTTAGGGGAAGCGTACAGTTAATGACAGGACCCCGAACAGCACTGACGTCCAGAGGGATCCTGGGGTGCAAGTCCATAGCTCCCTGAAGGTGACCACGCAAGTAGACAGGCTGGTAAAGAGGGCGTACGGCATTCTTGCCTTTATTGGTCGGGGCACTGAGTACAAGAGTCAGGATGTCATGTTGCAGCTTTATAAAACTTTAGTTAGGCCGCACTTTAAGAGGATTGTGTTCAGTTGTGGTCACCACTTTATAGGAAGGATGTGGAGGCTTTGGAGAGGGGGCAGAAGAGGTTTACCAGGATGCTGCCTGGGTTACGGGGTATGAGCTATAAGGAGAGGCTGGATAGACTAGGGTTGGAGCGGTTGAGAGGAGACCTGATAGAAATCTATAAAATGAGAGGCATAGATAGGGTTGACGGACAGAATCTTTGCCCCAGAGTTGAAATGCCCAATACTAGGGAGCGTACACTGAAGGGGAGAGGGGGAAAGTTCAAAGGAGATGTGAGGGGCACGTTTTTTA
Source organism: Carcharhinus amblyrhynchos (assembly GCF_965287045.1). Lineage (NCBI taxonomy): Eukaryota > Metazoa > Chordata > Chondrichthyes > Carcharhiniformes > Carcharhinidae > Carcharhinus > Carcharhinus amblyrhynchos. The sequence goes on from NW_027650696.1 coordinate 30,956, forward strand.
CAGAGTGGTAGGTGTTTGGAACGCGCTGCCAGGGTTGGTGATGGAGGCAGATTGAATAGGGGTGTTTAAGGGGCTATTAGATAAGCACATGAATATGCAAGGAATAGAGAGATATGGAGCAAGGGCAAGCAGAAGGGATTAGTTTAATTTGGTGTCATGGTTAGCACAACATTGTGGGCTGAAGGGCCTGTTCCTGTGCTGGACTGTTCTATATTCTGCCCTCAATGTCCTATGAATATTATCAGACATCAGTCAGTCTGTGCGGTGTAGGTACACCCACAGTGCTGTTAGGGAGGGAGTTCCAGGATTGTTATTGGACATCAGTCAGTCCGTGTGGTGTAGGTACACCCACAGTGCTGTTAGGGAGGGAGTTCCAGGATTGTTATTGGACATCAGTCAGTCCATGTGGTGTAGGTACACCCACAGTGCTGTTAGGGAGGGAGTTCCAGGATTGTTATTGGACATCAGTCAGTCCCCGTGTGGTGTAGGTACACCCACAGTGCTGTTAGGGAGGGAGTTCCAGGATTGTTATTGGACATCAGTCAGTCCGTGTGGTGTAGGTACATCCACAGTGCTGTTAGGGAGGGAGTTCCAGGATTGTTATTGGATATCAGTCAGTCCGTGTGGTGTAGGTACACCCGCAGTGCTGTTAGGGAGGGAGTTCCAGGATTGTTATTGGATATCAGTCAGTCCGTGTGGTGTAGGTACACCCGCAGTGCTGTTAGGGAGGGAGTTCCAGGATTGTTATTGGATATCAGTCAGTCTGTGTGGTGTAGGTACACCCACAGTGCTGTTAGGGAGGGAGTTCCAGGATTGTTATTGGACATCAGTCAGTCCGTGTGGTGTAGGTACATCCACAGTGCTGTTAGGGAGGGAGTTCCAGGATTGTTATTGGATATCAGTCAGTCCATGTGGTGTAGGTACACCCGCAGTGCTGTTAGGGAGGGAGTTCCAGGATTGTTATTGGACATCAGTCAGTCCATGTGGTGTAGGTACACCCACAGTGCTGTTAGGGAGGGAGTTGGAGGATTTTGACCCCAGTGACAGTGAGGGAAGGGTGATATATTTCTGAGTCAGGTGTGCTCGGCGCGTGTGGAGGGTTGTCTGTGAGCTGTTAGCGGTGTAGTGAAATCCAGCCCGCAGTGTGAGGGGCACGCGACAGTAACACGGGGGCCCCACCGGCGACTCAAAGCACCTCGACTGAAGGCGGTCGGACAAGATGGGAGCAGCAGCAATGTCTGAAATCCTCTTCTGTTTTCAGGGTGTGGTTCCATTCATGGTCAACGCGACTTGTGGAACAACTGTCTTCGGAGCGTTCGATCCCCTGCCTGAGATTGTGGAAATCTGTGAAAAGCATGGAATCTGGCTCCACGTCGATGTAAGTAGACACTCGAATCCAGCGATGTACGAGCGGGGGGGTTGTCTGAATGGCTTTGAGCTGGGGAACGTCTCATTGGATTACGTTGATCTGGTTTTGCTCGGGGTTCCTGTGCCAGTCCTCCTGGCTGGTTCCCCACCAGCCAATGCCCGATTTCCTGCCAGAATTGGTGGACATATCCCGATGAGAAGCATGATTTTGCCAAATAGACACTGTGGGCTCCAAGAGCAGGTCAGAGGCTGGGAATCCTGCAGTGAGTAACTCTCCTCCTGATTCCCCAAAAGCCTGTCCACCATCTACAAGGAGTCAGGAGTGTGATGGAGTACTTGCCTGGATGGGTGCAGCTCCCACAACGCTCAAGAACGAAGATGAGCGGTAAAGCAACTTGCGCAGAGGGTGTGGAAAGTCTGCAGAGGGATCTGGATGGGCTGAGTGAGTGGGCGAGGATCTGGCAGATGGAGTATAATGTTCGCAAGTGTGAGGTTATCCACTTTGGTAGAAATAATAGTCGGAGGGATGACTATTTAAAGGGTGAAAAGCTGCAGCATGCTACGGTGCAGAGGGATCTGGGCGTCCTGGTGCACGAGTCGCAAAAACCCAGTCTGCAGGTGCAGCAGGTGGTCAGGAAGGCGAATGGGATGTTGGCCTTTATAGCGAGGGGGATTGAATATAAAAGCAGGGAGGTCTTGCTGCAACTGTACAGGGCACTGGTGAGGCGGCAGCTGGAGTACTGTGTGCAGTTTTGGTCGCCGCACTTGCGGAAGGATATATTGGCCTTGGAGGGAGTGCAGAGGAGGTTCACTAGGCTGATACCGGAGATGAGGGGGTTGGACTATGAAGAGAGATTGAATAGACTGGGTCTGTACTCGTTGGAGTTTAGAAGGATGAGGGGGGATCTTATAGAGACGTATAAGATAATGAAGGGGATGGATAGGGTAGAGGGAGAGAGATTCTTCCCACTTCGAAAGGACAGCAGGACTAGAGGGCACAGCCTCAAGATAAGGGGGGGCGCAGTTTAGATCAGAGTTGAGGAGGAACTTCTTCACTCAAAGGGTGATGAATCTCTGGAATTCTCTGCCTGTTGAAGTGGTGGAGGCTGCCTCGCTAAATATATTTAAGTCACGGGTAGATAGGTTTCTGATAGACAAGGGAATTAAGGGGAGAAAGCAGGAATGTGGAACTGAGCCACGACAGATCAGCCATGATCTTATTGAATGGCGGGGCAGGCTCGAGGGGCTAGATGGCCGACTCCTGCTCCTATTTCTTATGACTGTAACACTACATTCTTCTTTCCTTCTCTATGAATGGTATGCTTTATCAGTGTAGCGCGGAAGAAACAATACTTTTCACTGTATCCCAATAACATGTGACGATAATAAATCAAATTAAACCTATTTTCCCCACAGGCCTGTTACTGCTTTGTCTCAGTGAATGGATATGTTAAGACCAGTACAACCACAGGCCTGTGTATATTTACAGGGGCCGCAGGAACTTGTGTGTTAGTGCTGTCCTCTATCTAGTTGTCTGATTCCGCCTGCCTAATACTGTTGAAAGTTGTGCTCTTGCTGTTCCTCACTCTGTGTTTTTTTACTCTGTCTCGCAGGCTGCCTGGGGTGGCAGTATCCTCATCTCTAGGAAACACCGACACCTGCTGACTGGAATTGAGAGGTGGGAAGTCTAACTCTGCCGTCTGTGCTGTTCAGCTGCATTGGAAAGGGGAGCATTGCAAGTGTGAGGTTATCCACTTTGGTAGAAATAATAGTCGGAGGGATTACTATTTAAAAGGCGAAAAGCTGCAGCATGCTACGGTGCAGAGGGACCTGGGGGTCCTTGTGCACGAATCGCAAAAACCCAGTCTGCAGGTGCAGCAGGTGATCAAGAAGGCAAATGGGATGCTGGCCTTTATAGTGAGGGGGATAGAATATAAAAGCAGGGAGGTCTTGCTGCAACTGTATAGGGCATTGGCGAGGCTGCAGCTGGAGTACTGTGTGCAGTTTTGCTCGCCACACTTGCGGAAGGATATTTTGGCCTTGGAGGGAGTGCAGAGGAGGTTCACTAGGCTGATACCGGAGATGAGGGGGTTGGACTATGAAGAGAGACTAAATAGACTGGGTCTGTACTCGTTGGAGTTTAGAAGGATGAGGGGGGATCTTATAGAGACGTATAAGATAATGAAGGGGATGGATAGGGTAGAGGTAGAGAGATTCTTCCTGCTTAGAAAGGACAGTAGGACTAGGGGGCACAGCCTCAAGATAAGGAGGGGTGCAGTTTAGATCGGAGTTGAGGAGGAACTTCTTCACTCAAAGGGTGGTGAATCTCTGGAATTCTCTGCCCGTTGAAGTGGTGGAGGCTGCCTCGCTAAATATATTTAAGTCACGGGTAGATAGATTTCTGATAGACAGGGGAATTAAGGGGAGAAAGCGGGAAAGTGGAACTGATCCACTTCAGATCAGCCATGATCTTATTGAATGGCGGGGCAGGCTCGAAGGGCTAGATGGCCCACTCCTGCTCCTATTTCTTATGTACTTATTGATGTGCTGGGAAGGGAGGGTGAGTTAGGTGATGGGAGGGAGTTTGTCAGGTTCAATAATGGGGGGGGGACACTTGGGGGTCAGTATGTGCGATAGGGGAGGTAATTTCTGTATTCCCATCACCTTAAGCCTGTGCACTCTCGTATTATTAGATTCTTGTTTCCAACATTTCCTGGGTTATTATCCAGGGAAGTGGGTTGGAACACTCCAAAGTCTCCACCTCTTGGAGTTCAAGACTCTTTTCGCGGGTCTGAGTAGCAGGGAAATTTTCAAACTTCCCGGGAAGTCCCCCCACAATCCTTGCGATGGGAGTTTGAGGGGAGCAGTGTCCCGGGGAATGTCAGGTGTCTGGAGGCCGAGGGGGTGGAGATTGGGCCTGGTTGGTGTGGGCTTCAGCCTCCTGTAGTGTAGGGATCCTACGATTGTTATTGGATTTGAAAGGGTTATGGGGGGAGCGAGAGGTCAAATTTTTATTTCTCCACAATGTGTAATTTGTATTTAGAAATCGACCTGGTGTAACTTGTCCGCTCAAAAGTTGTCTTGTAAAAGAAAGATGAGCTTGTTGGTACCTGTGGCCTCCAAATGATGATAAGCTCAGTTATTCCGATCTCCGTCTCTGTGCCGTTCCAGCAGCCTGTGAGTAGGCCCAGGCTCTGTCTTTGCCGGAGAGGCCTCCCCCCCTCGCTGTTACCTCAGTTACAGGATGATGCACTGTGGGAAAAGCACTGAGAGGGAGGAATCGATTGGGAATGTGATAAGGAAAAGGCCTGTGAGTGGCGGGATTCTGGAATACAAAGGGAAAATGGAGGCAGTGTGCAGTCAATGTTTGTTTGGGTGGGCCTATGAGCAGGATTGGGATCCCAACCAATGCATCAGCCATTTCCCCCTCGCAAAGCTGGCTCCTGTTGGCAGCTTTTCCAACATGTTGACGTTCTAATGGAATTAAGTTGCCAACTGAAGACTTCAATGACCTTCATCTCATCACTACTTTTTTCTAGGGCCGATTCTGTTGCGTGGAACCCACACAAAATGCTGCAGGCAGGGTTACAGTGTTCCGCCTTCTTACTGAGAGACCAGACCGTGAGTATAAATCTGATCGCCAGCCGGGTACAATGCCACCCTGCCTCCCCAAATGGTGCTGTGGACTCCATACTGGCATCTTGGTGCTGAGGGCATTGGTTGCCCGCCATTTCCTTGCCCATGTTTTGGTCGCTCAAACCAGGGCAGGACTCACTCAGTTCATCATAGAAACCCTATAGTGCAGGAAGAGGCCCATCACCGACTGCAATCCCACCCAGGCCCTACCCTGTCGCCCTACATATTTACCCACTAACCTCTGCATCTCAGGACACGAAGGGGCAATTTTCGCGTAGCCAGGCAACCTAACCCACACATCTTTGGACAGTGGGAGGAAACCCACGCAGACATGGGGAGGATGTGCAAACTCCACACAGACAGTGACCCGAGCCAGGAATCGAACCCAGGTCCCTGGAGCGGTGAAGCAGCAGTGCTAACCCACTGTGTTACCGTGCTACCCAATGGTAGGGTGTTGGTGAGAGTTATAAAACAAAGAGATCTTGGGGTACATGTTCATAACTCCTTGAAAGTGGAGTCACAGGTGGACAGAGTGGTGAAGAAGGCATTTGGCATGCTTGGTTTCATCGGTCAGAACATTGAATACAGGAGTTGGGACGTCTTGTTGAAGTTGTACAAGACATTGGGAAGGCCACACTTGGAATACTGTGTGCAATTCTGGTCACCCTATTATAGAAAGGATATGATTAAACTAGAAAGAGTACAGAAAAGATTTACTAGGATGCTACCGGGACTTGATGGATTGAGTTATAAGGAGAGGCTGGATAGACTGGGACTTTTTTCTCTGGAGCGTAGGAGGCTGAGGGGTGATCTTATAGAGGTCTATAAAATAATGAGGGGCACAGATCAGCGAGATAGTTAATATCTTTTCCCAAAGGTAGGGGAGTCTAAAACTAGAGGGCATAGGTTTAAGGTGAGAGGGGAGAGATACAAAAGGGTTCAGAGGGGCAATTTTTTCACCCAGAGGGTGGTGAGTGTCTGGAACGAGCTGCCAGAGGCAGTAGTAGAGGCGGGTACAATTTTGTGTTTGAAAAAGTGTTTAGACAGTTACATGGGTAAAATGGGTATAGAGGGATATGGGCCAAATGTGGGCAATAGGGTTTAAAAAAAAAGTAAGGGCAGGATGGACAAGTTGGGCCGAAGGGCCTGTTTCCCTGCTGTAAACCTGGATGGGGCCATTCCTGATGTTTGACTCCCCCTCCCACAACATTCAGCTGTGAATGTTGGCAGGTTATTCCTGCCAACCGTGCCCAAGCTTCACCTTTCTGAGCATCCACCGTTGCGCACTTTCCCACTTTACTGCACTCCCCCCCACCACCCCCCCCCCGCCCCAACACTGCCACCTTGATGACCGCTCCAAGTTTGGCTGTGTTTTCAGTGCAGCACCGCTGCCTGGGTTAACCAGTGTTCATCACAGCGTTGCTCGCGGGAGCTTGCTGTGCGCACATTGGTGGTCACATTTCACCCCCCCGTCACACTGTGCTGATGGTGTACTGTTTGAAGTGAAGATCTGTTGGGTGTGATGAAAGATGCGAATTAAATTTTCCCGAGCTATTTCACAGTGAACCGGTTGGGTTCTCTGTTGGTGTCTCGTGTTGGGTTCGTGTATCAGGGGCATGTTATGCAGCTAAATCAGCATTTGTTCCCATTACCAGATTACAAAACGTAAGAAGTCAGGGCAGGAGTAGACCGTTCGGCCCATCGAGCCTGCCCCACCATTCAATCTGATCTTGGATTCCAATTCCATTTTCTCTCCCGCTCCCCGTGTCCCTGTTTATCTCAGTCTTAAATCTATTCCATGGTGGAGCATGGCCTTGTGGATGCAGAACTGGCTCGCCTGCAGAGAGTGGTTGTGGATGGGTCTTTTTCTGCATGGAGGTCAGTCACCAGTGCCCCAGGGATCTGTTCTAGGACCCTTACTGTTTGTCATTTTCATAAATGACCTGGATGAGGAAGTGGAGGGATGGGTTAGTAAGTTCGCCGACGATACGAAGGTCGGTGGTGTTGTGGATAGTCTGGAGGGATGTCAGAAGTTGACGTAGATAGGTTGCAAGACTGGGTGGGGAAGTGGCAGATGGACTTCAACCCGGATAAATGTGTAGTGGTCCATTTTGGCAGGACCAATGGGATGAAGGAGTACAATATCAAGGGTAGGAGTCTTAGCAGTGTTAAGAACATAAGAAATAGGAGCAGGAGTGGGCCATCTAGCCCTTCGAGCCTGCCCCGCCATTCAATAAGATCATGGCTGGTCTGTCGTGGCTCAGTTCCACTTTCCCGCCCTCTCCCCATAACCCTTAATCCCCTCTCTTATCAAGAACCCATCAACCCGCTTCTTAAAAATATTTAGCGAGGCAGCCTCCACCACTTCAACGGGCAGAGAATTCCAGAGATTCACCACCCTTTGAGTGAAGAAGTTCCTCCTCAACTCCGTTCTAAACCGCCTCCCCTTTATCTTGAGGCTGTGCCCCCTAGTCCTACTGTCTTTTTTGAGCGGGAAGAGTCTCTCCACCTCTATCCTATCCATCCCATTCATCATCTTATACGTCTCAATGAGATCTCCCCTCATTCTTCTAAACTCTAACGAGTACAAGCCTAGTTTATTCAGCCTCTCCTCATAGCTCAATCCCCTCAACTCCGGTATCAGCCTAGTAAACCTCCTCTGCACTCCCTCCAGGGCCAAAATATCCTTGCGTAAGTACGGCGCCCAAAACTGCACACAGTACTCCAGCTGCGGCCTCACCAATGCCCTATACAGCTGCAGCAAGACCTCCCTACTTTTATATTCAATCCCCCTCGCTATGAAGGTGCAGAGGAGATTTACAAGGATGTTGCCTGGATTGGGAGGCATGCCTTATGAAGATAGGTTGAGGGAGCTCGGTCTCTTCTCCCTGGAGAAATGAAGGTTGAGAGGCGACCTGATAGAGGTTTATAAAATGTAGAGAGGAATAGATAGGGTGGATTCTCGGAGGCTATTTCCCAGGGCTGAAATGGTCGCTACGAGAGGACACAGGTTTAAGGTGCTGGGGAGCAGGTACAGAGGAGATGTTAGGGGTAAGTTTTTCACTCAGAGGGTGGTGAGTGAGTGGAATCGGCTGCCGTCGGTGGTGGTGGAGGCGAACTCGCTGGGGTCTTTTAAAAGACTTCTGGATGAGTAAATGGGATTTAATGGGATTGGGAGTTACAGATAGTTCTATGGCTTGGTAGGTATGGATATGATCAGTGCAACTTGTGGGCCGAAGGGCCTGTTTGTGCTGTAGTGTTCTATGTTCTCACGCCCGGGATAGAGAATTCCAAAGATTCACCACCCTTTGAATGAAGACATTTCTCCTCATCTCACCCAGTTTACTCAGTTTCTCATCCCGGGAACCAATCGAGTGAATCTTCACTCTCCCGTCTCCAATGCAACTCTATCCTTCCTTAACTATGGAGACCAAAACGGCACACACTATTCCAGATGTGGTCAGACCAAAACCCTGTATAACTGGAACAAGATTTCTTTATTCTTTCCATTCCAATCCCCTTGTAATCAAGTTGAGCACGTTACTTGTCTTCCTCGCTGCCTGCTGTATTCCTGGTACGCCTGGTGTCTCTGAAAATTGACATTTACAAATTGCGCGCCTTTTAGAACCATAGAGTCCATATGGTGCAGAAGGAGGCCATTTGGCCCGTTGAGTCTGGACTGACGACAATCCCACTCAGGGCCCTATCCCTGTAACCCCACACGTTTACCCTGCAAATCCCCCTGACACAAAGGGGCAATTTAGAACATTCCAGTGCAGTACAGACCCTTCGGCCCTCGATGTTGCGCCGACCAGTGGAACCAATCTAATGACCCTCTAACCTAAACTATTCCAATGTTATCCATATGCCTATCCACTGACCATTCGAACACCCTTAAAGTTGGCGAGTCCACAACTGCTGCAGGCAGGGCATTCCACGCCCTTACTACCCTCTGAGTAAAGAACCTACCTCTGACATCCATCTTATAATTACCACACCTTAATTTAAAGCTATGTCCCCTCGTGTTAGCCATCACCATCCGAGGGAAAAGGCTCTCACTGTCCACCCTATCTAACCCTCTGATCATCTTGTCTGCCTCAATTAGGTCACCTCGTAACCTTCTTCTCTCTAATGAAAATAACCTCAAGTCCCTCAGCCTTTCCTCATAAGACCTTCCCACCATACCAGGCTGGTAAACCTCCTCTGCACCCTTTCCAATGCCTCCACATCCTTCTTATAATGCGGCGACCAGAACTGTACGCAATACTCCAAGTGCGGCCGCACCAGAGTTTTGTACAGTTGTAACATGACCTCACGGCTCCGAAATTCAATCCCTCTACCAATAAAAGCTAACACACCGTACGCCTTCTTAACAACCTTATCAACCTGGGTGCCAACTTTCAGGGATCTATGCACATGTACCCCGAGATCTCTCTGCTCGTCGACACTACCAAGAGTCCTTCCATTAGCCCTATATTCTGTACTCCTGTTATTCTTACCAAAGTGAATCACCTCACACTTTTCTGTATTAAACTCCATTTGCCACCTCTCAGCCCAGCTCTGCAGCTTATTTAGCATGGCCAATCCACCCAACCACCACATCTTTGGACTGTGGGAGGAAACCGGAGTACCCAGAGGAAACCCACGCAGACACCGGGAGAATGTGCAAACTCCACACACAAACAGTGACGCGAGCCGGGAATTGAACCCAGGTCCCTAGTATTGTGAGGCAGCAGTGCTAACCCCTGTGCCACCGTGCTGTCGCACCCCTTCCCTGTAAAAAAAATCAACTTTTTATAGTGAAAGTGTTTAGGTACGGATCAGAAACTCCAAGGTGTATTGTTAAGTCAAACGAAACCCCAACAGTTTCTCTATTTTGGCATTAATGTGAGGATAAGATGTTTCACTCCAGGTGTGATTCTGTTGCCTCACTAGGGAGCTTTTAGCAAAACAAACTTTATTTAACAATACTGTTTAGCTATAGAAAATGAATTAGCTTAATATTTGCCAATTGAAATACTTGTGACCAGATACAGGTTTTAACTGCTTACCTCTCTCTCTATTGGTTCCAATTTAAGCAATATTCTTCATAGCCATAAACTCCTTTTCAAAATCAGTTCGCGACACAGGCTTATGAGCTTGTACTTGGGCTGCCAGTCCTTGAGCATCCAGAATAAGTCTCTGGAGAGACCTATTTCTCCAAGCATGTTCCAAACAGCAGCCTCCAGAGAGAGAGACACCATTGCTTCTTGGCAGCGACTGCCTGGTTTTTCCCTGTAAATTTAAATTTGCCAATTAAAACATGAGGGAGCTGGGGCTTTTCTCTTTGGAGCGGAGGAGGATGAGAGGCGACTTAATAGAGGTTTATAAGATGTTGAGGGGGTTAGATAGCGTGGACATGCAGAGACTATTTCCTCGGGTGGTTGTAACTGTTACTAGGGGACATAACTATAAGGTTCATGGTGGGAGATATAGGAGGGATGTCCGAGGTAGATTCCTCACTCAGAGAGTGGTTGGTGTGTGGAATGCACTGCCTGCTCTGATAGTGGAGTCGGACACTTTTGGAACTTCCAAGCGGTTATTGGATAGGCACATGGAGCACTCCAGAATGATAGGGAGTGGGATAGCTTGGGATTGGGATTGGACATAGCTCGGCCCAACATCGAGGGCTGTACTGCACTGTGCTGTACTTTCTATGACTCACCCAACCGAATTCAAGCCCTACTCTGAAATCCCGGGGGAAAACCAAAAAAAAAAGCAAAAGTGCACTAACTCAGATGAAAACAAACACATCCCAAGCTAAAAATCAATGTAGACTCGAGGCAATGTCTTGATCAAACTTCGGCTAATACAGAGACTCAAAAATGCAATGTACTGATTTTGAAGATGTGATTTTCTTTAACCAAGCGATCGAATGGGAGAATGATATGAGGAAGCCTGGACTCGAGGTATAGAATGTGGGCAACCAGGTATCAGCCTGAAAAACGATGGCCCAGTGAGAGCAATTATGGATTCCCAAAATCATATTGCCCTCCTTTCCGATGGGCAATATCCAGAAAAAACATTAATAGTCATCCTATCATTGACTCCAGCCAATAACAATCCACGTCCTGACCGAATTGGATTTCATTGGTTATTAATTATGGACAAAGAACAACACAGCCCGGGAAACAGGCCCTTCGGCCCAACGAGCCCGCGCCGCCATCTTAACAATGTGTTTTTCCTCCTCCACCCTTGACCCTTGCCTATGCCAATGGAACTCCACATTGGAAACTAGATTGAGGGGAGACTAATTTAGGGACAATTTGTTCCACCAATCAGCCTAAGAGCACATCTTTGGGGTGTGGGAGGAAACTGGAGCACCCGGAGAAAACCCACGCAGGCACGGGGAGAATGTGCAAACTCCCACAGACACCGGCCCAAATCCATGTGTCTGCACAGCAATCAGTGATAGTCACTGAGCTGTTGTGGTGCCCATCTGCTGGTCTGTTTTAAGCGCACACTAACGATGTGAAGTACTAGGCCACTCTCGAAACATCCAAGAGCAGCCCACGCACAACCCACCGTGTGCACGCCCCTCGTTGGACAACAAGGTGGACCGACACACCTGCGGAGTAAAAGAGACAAAACATCAACACGTGTAGCATTAGATTTCCAGGAACGTCCCGAGGCTCTGATCCTTATTTAAAACAGTCTCCTATAACCCTCCATCCCTGTTTCACTCATGTGTCTATCTAACTAAACCTTAAACAAGGTGGTGCCTGCCTCCACCACCTTGCTTGGCAGTGCATTCCATACCCCCACGACCCTCTGCGTGAAAAACCTCCCTCTAGCATCCAAATTATACCTCCCCCCCCCTCACCCTAAGCCCCTTGTGATATTTGTCTCCAATCTAGGAAATAGCTTACCAATGTTTACTCTATCTATACCCTTCATAATCTTATATACCTCTATTAGATCCCCCCTCATTCTCCATCTTTCTAAGGAAAAGAGCCCCAATTTACCCAATCTTTCCTCATACCCCAGACCTTCCATACCAGGCAGCATCCTGGTAAACCTCCTCTGCACTCTCTCCAGAGTCTCCACGTCCTTCCGGTGGTAAGGTGGCCAGAACTGAACGCAGTACTCCAAATGCGGTCTAACCAATCTTCCAGTTGCCTGGCAATACGGACAGTGAAATGGGAGAATGATTCCCACCGAATTGAACCCACATGATTCCGACCCTGAGGAATCCCTTCTGTTTGCTCCCTCTTGGGTAATAATGTGATTCTATTCATAAAGCTGGCACTCATCGCTATTTTGTCCCTGACAGCTGCTGATAAGGTCGCCCACTTTCAGAAGGGGTTAGTTCTCTGGAACGCCAGCCCCTGCCTGACCCATCAAACCCTGCTGTGTTTCACTGTTGGTGGGAGTTTTAAGAACATAAGAAATAGGAGCAGGAGTAGGCCATCTAGCCCTTCGAGCCTGCCCCACCATTCAATAAGATCATGGCTGATCTGTCGTGGCTCAGTTCCACATTCCCGCCCTCTCCCTATAACCCTTAATCCCCTCGCTTATCAAAAACCCATCAACCCGCGTCTTAAATATATTTAGCGAGGCAGCCTCCACCACTTCAACGGGCAGAGAATTCCAGAGATTCACCACCCTTTGAGTGAAGAAGTTCCTCCTCAACTCTGTTCTAAACCGCACCCCCCTTTATCTTGAGGCTGTGCCCCCTAGTCCTATTATCCTTTCTGAGCGGGAAGAGTCTCTCCACCTCTATCCTATCCATCCCATTCATCATCTTATACGTCTCAATGAAATCTCCCCTCATTCTTCTAAACTCTAACGAGTTTTACCAAGCGTCACTCAGCGAACCGCATCCATTTTATAAATTCAAAATGTATGTTTTTAAAACAAAAAATACTCATTATTCACATCGACCTGTCTTCGATAAAACATGATGTGGAGACGCCGGCGTTGGACTGGGGTAAACACAGTAAGAAGTCTCACAACACCAAATTAAAGTCCAACAGGTTTATTTGGTAGCACGAGCTTTCAGAGTGTCGCTCCTTCATCAGGTGAGTGGGAGTTCAGTTCACAAACAGGGAGATAAAGACACCAACTCAATTTACAAAATAATGGTTGGGTTGTGAGTCTTTACAGGTAATCAAGTCTTAAAGGTGCAGACAATGTGAGTGCAGAGAGGGTTAAGCACAGGTTAAAGAGATGTGTATTGTCTCCAGACAGGACAGTTGGTGAGATTTTGCAAGTCACGGGGGTTACAGATAGTGCGACACGGACCCAAGATCCCAGTTGAGGCCGTCCTCATGTGTGCGGAACTTGGCTATCAGTCTCTGCTCAGCGACTCTGCGCTGTTGTGTGTCGTGAAGGCTGCCTTGGAGAATGCTTACTTTGTATCCAACCTCAAACAGACCATTGTCTGCAGCAAACTACCCAGCCTTCAGGAGAACAGTGACCACAACACCACACAAACCCTGCCACAGCAACCTCTGCAAGACATGCCGGATCATCGACACAGATGACATCATCACACGTGAGAATACCATCCACCAGGTACACGGTAAATACTCCTGCAACTCGGCCAACATTGTCTACCTGATACGTTGCAGGAAAGGATGTCCCGAAGCATGGTACACTGGGGAGACCATGCAGACGCTACAACAATGGATGAATGAACATCGCTCGACAATCACCAGGCAAGACTGTTCCCTTCCTGTTGGCGAACACTTCAGCAGTTACGGGCATTCAGCCTCTGATCTTCGGGTAAACGTTCTCCAAGGCGGCCTTCACAGTGCAGAGTCACTGAGCAGAGACTGATAGCCAAGTTCCGCACACATGAGGACGGCCTCAACCGGGATCTTGGGTTCATGTTGCACTATCTGTAACCCCCATGACTTGCCTGGGCTTGCAAAACCTCACTCACTGTACTGTCTGGAGACAATACACATCTCTGTAACCTATTCTTAACCCTCTCTCCACTCACATTGTCTGCACCTTTAAGACTTGATTACCTGTAAAGACTCGCAACCCAACCATTATTTTGTAAATTGAGTTGGTGTCTTTATCTCCCTGTTTGTGAACTGAACTCCCACTCACCTGATGAAGGAGCGGGACTCTGCAAACTTGTGCTGCCAAATAAACCTGTTAGACTGTAACCTGGGGTTGTGGGACTCCTTATAGTTCTATAAAACAGCCCTTACAGTACCAGGTCATTCACACTTTGGTCAGAATTCTGTTAGTGTTCCTAACCTGTAGTTACGTGTTTTATTAGTCTAATTAGCACCCCCCCCCCACATCAATCAGTCATTGGCCCGCATTCTCAGCATGTGAACTGCCTGTTCTGCAGACAAACAGGCACCGTGTAATACAGAGCTGATTTTGAAACCTACCCCTCACAAGAAAGTTGATATAAATACGTTTCTTAAAGGCACAGTGCCATCACAAAAGTGAGGAAACTTCCATTGCCCCGCCTGCCACCGTGTTGCCCATTCACTTAACCTGTCTGTCTCTCCTTGCAGGCGCCCTCGCTGGAATTCTCCCGCCCTGCCCACCACAGGAATTGGAGCGGGCAAGGGGCGCGCAATGGGAAGGTCCATTGGCCTTGGGTGGGTCTTTACGGTTTCAGGGCGAGCGAGGCTGTAAAGTCACGTCCTCCCCACAGCTTACGTTCCACCAACTGCAGTAACAGCAAACTTTGGTAAAGGGACACAGAGAAATGTGACTGTCAATATCTGAGGCCCCAACACTGATCCTTGTGGCACTCCACTAGTCACAGCCTGCCAAGGTAGAAATGCCCCATTTATGCCTACTCTCTGTTTCCTGAATGTTTGCCAATACTTTCATCCTGACTACACTGTTCCCCCCATCAAACACTCCCAGGACAGGTACAGCACGGGGTTAGATACAGAGTAAAGCTCCCTCTACACTGTCCCCCCCATCAAACACTCCCAGGACAGGTACAGCACGGGGTTAGATACAGAGTAAAGCTCCCTCTACACTGTCCCCCATCAAACACTCCCAGGACAGGTACAGCACGGGGTTAGATACAGAGTAAAGCTCCCTCTACACTGTCCCCCATCAAACACTCCCAGGACAGCGACAGCACGGGGTTAGATACAGAGTAAAGCTCCCTCTACACTCTCCCCCCATCAAACACTCCCAGGATAGGTACAGCACGGGGTTAGATACAGAGTAAAGCTCCCTCTACACTGTCCCCCCATCAAACACTCCCAGGACAGGTACAGCACGGGGTTAGATACAGATAAAGCTCCCTCTACACTGTCCCCCCATCAAACACTCCCAGGACAGGGACAGCACGGGGTTAGATACAGAGTAAAGCTCCCTCTACACTGTCCCCCCATCAAACACTCCCAGGACAGGTACAGCACGGGGTTAGATACAGAGTAAAGCTCCCTCTACACTGTCCCCCCATCAAACACTCCCAGGACAGGTACAGCACGGGGTTAGATACAGATAAAGCTCCCTCTACACTGTCCCCCATCAAACACTCCCAGGACAGGTACAGCACGGGGTTAGATACAGAGTAAAGCTCCCTCTACACTGTCCCCCCATCAAACACTCCCAGGACAGGTACAGCACGGGGTTAGATACAGAGTAAAGCTCCCTCTACACTGTCCCCATCAAACACTCCCAGGGCCAGTGTGTGGTGGTGAAGCTTCAGTTGTGTTGTTCGTTGCGTCGGGTTACTATCTGATTGCTTCATAAGGACAGTTTGATTTCCGCGGGACAGTGCTGTACCTTGTTCCTTGCTCTCTCTCAGTCTGCCTCTCCCTCCTCAGGGCCTTCTGAAAAATTCCCATTCGGCCAACGCCGCCTATCTCTTCCAGCCGGATAAGTTCTACGATGTTTGTTACGACACTGGGGACAAGTCGCTGCAGTGCGGACGCAAGGTGGATTGCCTGAAGCTCTGGCTGATGTGGAAAGCTGTTGGTACTGGAGGGCTGGAGGACAGGATAGACCGGGCGTTCGCCTGTACCAGGTTGGTGTTAGGTTTTGTCTCCAGCCATCGAGAACTCCGTACTTGACTGAATCGAGTTGTCACCCTTGTTTTCCAATTCCTCCATGGCCTTGCCCTTCCCGATCTCTCGAATCTCCTCCAGCTTCCAGGATATCCACGTTCCCCAAATCCTGCTCTCTCTCCCGGCTCCAGTTTGCATTGCTCTGCCATTGGCTGCAGTGCTGTCAGTTGGCAAGGACCAAAACTCTGGAATGATTTTCATTCTTTCACTGGAGTGGGTGTCGCTGGCTAGACCAGCATATCCCTCCCATCACTAATTAGCCCTTCAGAAGGTGCTGGTGAGCTCCCTTCTTAAACCCTGCAGCACATGTGGTGTAGGTACACCCACAGTGCTGTTAGGGAGGGAGTTCCAGGATTGTTATTGGACATCAGTCAGTCCGTGTGGTGTAGGTACACCCACAGTGCTGTTAGGGAGGGAGTTCCAGGATTGTTATTGGACATCAGTCAGTCTGTGTGGTGTAGGTACACCCACAGTGCTGTTAGGGAGGGAGTTCCAGGATTGGTATTGGACATCAGTCAGTCCCCGTGTGGTGTAGATACACCCACAGTGCTGTTAGGGAGGGAGTTCCAGGATTGTTATTGGACATCAGTCAGTCTGTGTGGTGTAGGTACACCCACAGTGCTGTTAGGGAGGGAGTTCCAGGATTGTTATTGGATATCAGTCAGTCCGTGTGGCGTAGGTACAGCCACTGTGCTGTTAGGGAGGGAGTTCCAGGATTGTTATTGGACATCAGTCAGTCCGTGTGGTGTAGCTACACCCACAGTGCTGTTAGGGAGGGAGTTCCAGGATTGTTATTGGACATCAGTCAGTCTGTGTGGTGTAGGTACACCCACAGTGCTGTTAGGGAGGGAGTTCCAGGATTGTTATTGGACATCAGTCAGTCTGTGTGGTGTAGGTACACCCACAGTGCTGTTAGGGAGGGAGTTCCAGGATTGTTATTGGACATCAGTCAGTCTGTGTGGTGTAGGTACACCCACTGTGCTGTTAGGGAGGGAGTTCCAGGATTGTTATTGGACATCAGTCAGTCCATGTGGTGTAGGTACACCCACAGTGCTGTTAGGGAGGGAGTTCCAGGATATTAACCCAGTGACAGTGAAGGAAGAGCGATATATTTCCAAGTCAGGATGGTGAGTGACTTTGAGGGGAATGCACTGTGGGTGTACCTACACCACACGGACTGACTGATGTCCAATAACAATCCTGGAACTCCCTCCCTAACAGCACTGTGGGTGTACCTACACCACATGGACTGACTGATGTCCAATAACAATCCTGGAACTCCCTCCCTAACAGCACTGTGGGTGTACCTACACCACACGGGGACTGACTGATGTCCAATAACAATCCTTGTGCTTTGATTTTTTTGTCTTCTGGTTCACAGTCTCCGGGCTCTTTTCCCTTCCTGGCAATGGGAAGCGATTCCCAGTCTGTGTTTTGTGTGGCATTGCCGTTCTGTTTGTGGATTTATTTTTCCCCAGGTATTTGGTGAGTGAGATGAAGCAGAGAGAAGGCTTCCAGCTGCTGATGGAGGTAAGATAGGACCAGTGGTGAGTGATGTTTACCACCCTCTCCCGCAGCCAAAACCCCAGAGTCTGACACTGCGCGTGGTGACCCCCCCACCCCCACCCCCAATCCCCAATCACACCCCCAATCCCCAACCCCCACCCCCAATCCCCAATCCCCAACCCCCAATCCCCAATCACACCCCCCCACCCCCATCCCCAACCCCCACCCCCAATCCCCAATCACACCCCCAATCCCCAACCCCCAATCACACCCCCCCACCCCCAATCCCCAATCACACCCCCCCCACCCCCAATCCCCAATCACACCCCCCCACCCCCACCCCAATCCCCAATCACACCCCCCCAATCCCCAATCACACCCCCCCCACCCCCAATCCCCAATCCCCAACCCCAATCCCCAATCACACCCCCAATCCCCAACCCCCACCCCCAATCCCCAATCACACCCCCAATCCCCAACCCCCAATCACACCCCCCCACCCCCAATCCCCAATCACACCCCCCCACCCCCAATCCCCAATCACACCCCAATCCCCAACCCCCATCACCCCCCCCACCCCCAATCCCCAATCACACCCCCCCACCCCCAATCCCCAATCACACCCCCCCACCCCCAATCCCCAATCACACCCCCCCACCCCCAATCCCCAATCACACCCCCCACCCCCAATCCCCAATCACACCCCCCCACCCCCAATCCCCAATCCCCAATCACACCCCCCCCACCCCCAATCCCCAATCCCCAATCACACCCCCCCACCCCCAATCCCCAATCCCACCCCCCCACCCCCAATCCCCAATCACACCCCCCCAACCCCCAATCCCCAATCACCCCCCCACCCCCAATCCCCAATCACACCCCCCACCCCCAATCCCCAATCCCCAATCACACCCCCCACCCCCAATCCCCAATCACACCCCCCATCCCACCACACCCCCCCCCACCCCCAATCCCCAATCACACCCCCCCCACCCCAATCCCCAATCACACCCCCCCCCACCCCCACCCCCAATCCCCAATCACACCCCCCCCACCCCCAATCCCCAATCACACCCCCCCCACTCCCAATCCCCAATCACCCCCCCCCCCCCAATCCCCAATCACACCCCCCACCCCCAATCCCCAATCCCCAATCACCCCCCCCCACCCCCAATCCCCAATCCCCAATCACACCCCCCCCACCCCCAATCCCCAATCACACCCCCCCCACCCCCAATCCCCAATCACACCCCCCCCACCCCCAATCCCCAATCACACCCCCCCCACCCCAATCCCCAATCACACCCCCCCACCCCCAATCCCCAATCACACCCCCCCCACCCCAATCCCCAATCACACCCCCCCCACCCCCAATCCCCAATCACACCCCCCCCCACCCCCAATCCCCAATCACACCCCCCCACCCCCAATCCCCAATCACACCCCCCCCCCCCCAATCCCCAATCACACCCCCCCCCACCCCCAATCCCCAATCAAACCCCCAAGCCCCTGAATCACACCCCCAATCCCCAATCACACCCCCCCACCCCCAATCCCCATCCCAATCACACCCCCCCCACCCCCAATCCCCATTCACACCCCCCCCGCACCCCCAATCCCCAATCACACCCCCCCGCCCCCATCCCCAATCACAACCCCCCCGCCCCCAATCCCCAATCACACCCCCCCACCCCCAATCCCCAATCACAC
>NW_027650697.1:0-50211 GCF_965287045.1 Carcharhinus amblyrhynchos
AGGACAGGGTGATCTGAACACCTAAAAACCTGAAGCTCTCGACCCTCTCTGGTTCATCCCCGTTGACGTAGACAGGGGCACCTTCTCCTTTCCGCCTCCTGAAGCCGATGACAATCTCCTTTGCTCGGTTGAGGTTGAGGGAGAGATGATTGTCACCGCTGCACGGTCCGCTCCCGATTCCCGTCGGATGGTAAAATTGACCCCCGGTCGAGTTGGGTGTTTCATCATTGGGCCTCGCCAAGTCCTGGGACAACAAAAGTCGGCTGCGGGGGGGGGGGGGGGGGGGGGGGAGTTCAGGAGCCGGGCTGTCTCTCTCTCTCTCTGACCTCTGACCTGTGACCTCCAGGTACTGCCTGCTGACCTCGCTGAAGCAATGCCAGCTCCTGCGGGACTCGCTGACCAACAGCGGCAAGAAAATCATCTTCCAGAGCCGGGTGAAGGAGGAGCCAGCGTATTACTGTAACGAGTGTGAGGTAGGTGGGCGAGGGGATGAGGGTGGGGGGGGGTTCCCTTCAATCCCTTATTCCTCCCACCACCACCGGCCCAGCAAGACCCAGGGTGGGAGGGGGCCTGGAGTTTGAGATACAGCCCTGGGGGCGGGGAGGGGAGGGGATGGGCATCACGGAATCCCTACGGCGCAGGTGGAGGCCCTTCGGCCCAGCGCGTCCGTGCCGGCCTCTCTGACAGAGCATCTTACCCAGGTTAAACCCACGTCTCTCCCCGCTGCTGTAACCACCACCCACACCCCCACACTGACCCTGCTAATTCACCCAACCCAGCTCGTCTTTGGGCACCGAGGGGAGAACGTGCAGACTCCGCACGGACGGTGCCCCCGAGCCGGGAATCGAAACCTGGGTCCCTGGCGCCGTGAGGCAGCAGCGCTCACCCACCGTGCCACCCTGAGATGAGGGAAAGGGAGGGGGGGGGCGTTGGTATCTGTACCCACAGCGATGATTTGGGGCAAGCGTCTGGATGATGAGAGGTTCCAGGACTCTCCCGCGTGGCACTTGTAATCACATCACCACCCCTCCCTCCCCATTATACTGACTCTCTATCTCCCTCTCTCTCTCTCTCCCCCCCCCACCTCCCTCTCTCCCCCTCTCCCCCGTGGCTCTAACAGTTGGAGGTATTCAACATTCTCTTTGTAACGAGTGAGAACAGTAGTCGGAAATCCTACCTGGTCCACTGTGAGGACTGTGCCCGACAGCAGAGCCCCTCGCTTCTGAATGTCGTTATTCTGGAGCAATACAAGATGGACGACCTGGTTCAGGTTTACGACCATTTCACACTGGTGAGTGTGGGGTGGGGGGGGGGGGGGCGTTGGGGGGGGTGGTGGTGGTGGGGGAGGAAAGAGTGCGCAGCAGGGGGTGTAGGGTGAGAGTGCAGGGGGGAGGGGAGTGTCAGGGGGCGGGGCAGTGTGAGGGAGGGAGAGGGGAGAATGGCGGAGTGTGGGGGGGGGGGGGGGCGGTGGGAGGGGCAGAGTGAGAGGGTGGAGGAAGGAGTGTGCAGAAGGGAGAGTGTGGGGGTGGGGGTGGGGGTGGGGGAGGAGGAATGCAGGGGCAGGGGGGGTATAGTGAGGGGAACGGAGGTGTCCTTGGGCACTAACTCACCTGCCCGCCCCCCCCCCCCTTTTCTTTGTCTACAGACGCCTCAATCAGGATCATCCAGATGACAAGCTCCTCAAAAAGCCATACCAAATGCTTCTCACTGTCCGAGGTTCCTCTGCACCCCAATGAGTTCACCCCCCCACCCACCCCTACCCCTCAACATCTCCACGGACTGTCCAACCAGCGCCCAATCACTATGCGGGATCTTTTGCATCAGCCAGTCAGTTGCGGTGTTTACTCAACCTTATCATCATCATCAGCAGCTGCTGATTGGCCGTGCGAGGTGGAACAAGATGGCTCGCGCCGCGCCCACACCCCCCTCCCCCCCGCCAACCAACCAACCAACCAGTCATGTGCAACAAGATGGCCGCCACCCCCCCCCTCAGGTGGAACAAGGTACTGCCCTGTAAGGTAAAACAAGATGGCCGCCCCCATCCGGTGGAACGAGAACAAGATGGCCGCCCCCATCCGGAGGAAACAAGATGGCCGCCCCCATCCGGTGGAACGAGAACAAGATGGCCACCCCCATCCGGAGGAAACAAGATGGCCGCCCCCATCCGGAGGAAACAAGATGGCCGCCCCCGTCCGGTGGAACAAGAACGAGATGGCCGCCCCCGTCCGGAGGAAACGAGATGGCCGCCCCCCCACACACCTCCCCACTGCCCCCCCCCAAACCCCCCGCACTGTTGGCGACTCTGAGCAGTCACGTTGTCGAACCTCTTGTCACTTGACACTGCAGCAAATACCACTTTGGCCTTTCGAAGATGGGAAGAGGAAGAGGAATGGAAATTAAAAATAAACTTTTTCCTATCGAAAAAAAAAATGTAAGCATTAAGAAGTGGTTTTGGATTGCTAAATACGGGTTATAGCAAGAATTATTTTTGTCGTAGTTTCTTGTATGTGTTTCTATGTATAGTGTCACTTTAATTTAGACATACCAATCCCACAGTAAAATATCTCACGTGTATAAATTATCAATCACATCATCCATTCAATTTTACCTCCATTTTTTAAAGTTTTTTTTTTCTAATGTACAGTTTTTGGTTTATTTATGAAATCCTCTATTTATTCTAATTGTTTTCCCTGAGATTTCACATTTTTAAAAATGATTTCTTCCCTGACGGAAAACATTTCCGACTCCGAGTTCGGAGCGGGGGGGAGGTTGCTGTCCCTCCTCTCTCGTCACCGCTCTCCTGACTCTCCCTCTCTCGGGTATTCCACTCCCGTACCCCATTTCCTGAACCTTTCTACCTTCCCCTCCGCCTCTCTATCTCTCTCGCTCCTTCTCTCATCTCTCTCTCATCCCTGTGTGTCTCTCTGCCTCGCTCTGTCTCTCTCATCTATTTTTCTCTCTCTTTCCTATCCACTGCTCCCTCTTTTTCTCGTCCCTCTGTCTCTCTCTCTCTCTTTGCGTGTGTGTCTGTCTCTCTCCGTCTGTTTCCTGTCTCTCTCTCTGTCTGCCTTTTTCTGTCTGTCTCTCTCTTTGTCTGCCTGTCTCTCAGTCTCTTTCCATCTCTATCTGTATTTCTCTCTCTGTCTCTCTGATCCTTATCCCTCTCCCTCCTTTCCCACTACCCCCCCGTCTTTATTCTGTTAGGAGTTAGCCGGGAGTTGACAAGAGTCGGATTTGATTGGACTTGTTTTCCCGAACTGTGTGCTATTGTTTTTTTTTAATTCTAATGAAAATTGTGCTTGGGGCTTTTTTTAAAACCAAGAAGTTAAGTTTTGCAATGGAGTCTGAGGGTAGCTATGATTCTGTTTTTGGATTTTATGATAAGAATATCGTTTTGGAGTTTTACTGCACTGTTAACGCAACTGAGCCAGAACTGTCTTAACTTTGTGAATTTGTGTGACACAGATAATAAAGCTTTTGATAAACTTTACTCAGTCCGCACACACCCCTTCACTCGGGGACGGGAGCGCGCTGGGTGGGTGGGTGGGTGGGGGGGGATCTCCGGAATTCGCGATGGCGGAAACCCCAGGATTGAGGATGGGGAAAATCTCCGGAATGCGGGTTGGGGAACACCTTCAAAATTTGGGATGGGAAAATCTCTGGAATTGGGACAGGGAAATCTCCGGAATTTGGGTTGGGAAACCACCCCCGAATTCAGGATGGGGAAACCTCTGGGATTTGGGATGGGGAAACCCCGGGATTGAGGATAGGGAAAATCTCCGGAAGTCGGGATGGGGAAATCTCCAGAAGTTGGGATGAGGAAATTATCCAGTTCTGTGGGAAGTGGGGGGGGTAACCCCATAACAGAATGGGGAAAATCACTGGGGGACAGGGATGGTGGAGAGGGTGGGGTGGGGGGGGGGTGGTGGAGAGGGGGGGGGGGTGTACGGGTGGGAGGGGCTGGGCTACTCCCAGAACCCTCCCCTTTCCGAATTCCTGTAAAGGCTTCGCCAGCGGGATCGCCAGGGATCACTCCGAGCAAACAATGACGGAATGAGGTGAGTGAGAAAGATGAGAGGGCTCAGTGGCCGGAGGAAGGTGGGGTGGGAGACAAGATGGGGGTCAGCACGATGGGAATCAAAGGTCAGTGAGATTGGGGGGGGGGTAGTCAGGCTCGGGTCAAGGTCAGAGATCAGTGGCGATGGGGTCAGTGAGATGGCGGTCAGCCGGGGCTCTGAGTTGGGGGGGCAGTGGTCAGTGAGATGGATCAGGGGTCAGTGTGATGGGGGTCAGCCGGGGCTCTGAGTTGGGGGGGCAGTGGTCAGTGAGATGGATCAGGGGTCAGTGTGATGGGGGTCAGCCGGGGCTCTGAGTTGGGGGGGCAGTGGTCAGTGAGATGGATCAGGGGTCAGTGTGATGGGGGTCAGCCGGGGCTCTGAGTTGAGGCGGGGGGGGCCAGTGAGATGGATCAGGGGTCAGCTGAGGGGTCAGTACAAAGGGGGTCAGAGGTCAGTGTGATGGGGGTCAGCCGGGGCTCTGAGTTGGTTGGGGGGGGGTGGCAGGGGTCAGAGGTCAGTGCGATGTGGGTTAGAGGTCAGGTGATAGGGGTCAGATTGATACAGGGCTATGGGAGAGAGTGGGATTAGTTTGGGGATTGATACAGGGCTATGGGGAGAGAGTGGGGCAGTGGGATTAGCTTGGGGATTGATACAGGGCTATGGGGAGGGAGAGGGCAGTGGGATTAGTTTTGGGATTGATACAGGGCTATGGGGAGAGAGCGGGGCAGTGGGATTAGTTTGGGGATTGATACAGGGCTATGGGGAGAGAGTGGGGCAGTGGGATTAGCTTGGGGATTGATACAGGGCTATGGGGAGGGAGAGGGCAGTGGGATTAGTTTGGGGATTGATACAGGGCTATGGGGAGAGTTGGGCAGTGGGATTAGTTTGGGGATTGATACAGGGCTATGGGGAGAGAATGGGGCAGTGGGATTAGTTTGGGGATTGATACAGGGCTATGGGGAGAGAGTGGGATTAGTTTGGGGATCGATACAGGGCTATGGGGAGAGAGCGGGACAGTGGGATTAGTTTGGGGATTGATACAGGGCTATGGGGAGAGAGCGGGGCAGTGGGATTAGTTTGGGGATTGATACAGGGCTATGGGGAGAGAGCGGGGCAGTGGGATTAGTTTGGGGGTTGATACAGGGCTATGGGGAGAGAGTGGGGCAGTGGGATTAGTTTGGGGGTTGATACAGGGCTATGGGGAGAGAGTGGGATTAGTTTGGGGATCGATACAGGGCTATGGGGAGAGAGCAGGGCAGTGGGATTAGTTTGGGGATTGATACAGGGCTATGGGGAGGGAGCAGGGCAGTGGGATTAGCTTGGGGATTGATACAGGGCTATGGGGAGAGAATGGGGCAGTGGGATTAGTTTGGGGATTGATACAGGGCTATGGGGAGAGAATGGGGCAGTGGGATTAGTTTGGGGATTGATACAGGGCTATGGGGAGAGAATGGGGCAGTGGGATTAGCTTGGGGATTGATACAGGGCTATGGGGAGAGAATGGGGCAGTGGGATTAGTTTGGGGATTGATACAGGGCTATGGGGAGAGAATGGGGCAGTGGGATTAGTTTGGGGATTGTTACAGGGTTATGGGGAGAGAGCGGGGCAGTGGGATTAGTTTTGGGATTGATACAGGGCTATGGGGAGAGTTGGGCAGTGGGATTAGTTTGGGGATTGATACAGGGCTATGGGGAGGGAGAGGGCAGTGGGATTAGTTTGGGGATTGATACAGGGCTATGGGGAGAGAATGGGGCAGTGGGATTAGTTTGGGGATTGATACAGGGCAATGGGGAGAGTTGGGCAGTGGGATTAGTTTGGGGATTGATACAGGGCTATGGGGAGAGAATGGGGCAGTGGGATTAGTTTGGGGATTGATACAGGGCTATGGGGAGGGAGAGGGCAGTGGGATTAGTTTGGGGATTGATACAGGGCTATGGGGAGAGAATGGGGCAGTGGGATTAGTTTGGGGATTGATACAGGGCTATGGGGAGGGAGAGGGCAGTGGGATTAGTTTGGGGATTGATACAGGGCTATGGGGAGGGAGAGGGCAGTGGGATTAGTTTGGGGATTGATACAGGGCTATGGGGAGAGTTGGGCAGTGGGATTAGTTTGGGGATTGATACAGGGCTATGGGGAGAGAATGGGGCAGTGGGATTAGTTTGGGGATTGATACAGGGCTATGGGGAGGGAGAGGGCAGTGGGATTAGTTTGGGGATTGATACAGGGCTATGGGGAGAGAGCGGGGCAGTGGGATTAGTTTGGGGATTGATACAGGGCTATGGGGAGAGAGCGGGGCAGTGGGATTAGTTTGGGGGTTGATACAGGGCTATGGGGAGAGAGTGGGGCAGTGGGATTAGTTTGGGGGTTGATACAGGGCTATGGGGAGAGAGCAGGGCAGTGGGATTAGTTTGGGGATTGATACAGGGCTATGGGGAGAGAGCAGGGCAGTGGGATTAGTTTGGGGATTGATACAGGGCTATGGGGAGGGAGCAGGGCAGTGGGATTAGCTTGGGGATTGATACAGGGCTATGGGGAGAGAATGGGGCAGTGGGATTAGTTTGGGGATTGATACAGGGCTATGGGGAGAGAATGGGGCAGTGGGATTAGTTTGGGGATTGATACAGGGCTATGGGGAGAGAATGGGGCAGTGGGATTAGCTTGGGGATTGATACAGGGCTATGGGGAGAGAATGGGGCAGTGGGATTAGTTTGGGGATTGATACAGGGCTATGGGGAGAGAATGGGGCAGTGGGATTAGTTTGGGGATTGTTACAGGGTTATGGGGAGAGAGCGGGGCAGTGGGATTAGTTTTGGGATTGATACAGGGCTATGGGGAGAGTTGGGCAGTGGGATTAGTTTGGGGATTGATACAGGGCTATGGGGAGGGAGAGGGCAGTGGGATTAGTTTGGGGATTGATACAGGGCTATGGGGAGAGAATGGGGCAGTGGGATTAGTTTGGGGATTGATACAGGGCAATGGGGAGAGTTGGGCAGTGGGATTAGTTTGGGGATTGATACAGGGCTATGGGGAGAGAATGGGGCAGTGGGATTAGTTTGGGGATTGATACAGGGCTATGGGGAGGGAGAGGGCAGTGGGATTAGTTTGGGGATTGATACAGGGCTATGGGGAGAGAATGGGGCAGTGGGATTAGTTTGGGGATTGATACAGGGCTATGGGGAGGGAGAGGGCAGTGGGATTAGTTTGGGGATTGATA
The DNA here is from genome assembly GCF_965287045.1 of Carcharhinus amblyrhynchos. Lineage (NCBI taxonomy): Eukaryota > Metazoa > Chordata > Chondrichthyes > Carcharhiniformes > Carcharhinidae > Carcharhinus > Carcharhinus amblyrhynchos. The sequence goes on from NW_027650697.1 coordinate 7,273, forward strand.
CAGGGCTATGGGGAGGGAGAGGGCAGTGGGATTAGTTTGGGGATTGATACAGAGCTATGGGGAGAGAATGGGGCAGTGGGATTAGTTTGGGGATTGATACAGGGCTATGGGGAGAGAGAGGGCAGTGGGATTAGTTTGGGGATTGATACAGGGCTATGGGGAGAGTTGGGCAGTGGGATTAGTTTGGGGATTGATACAGGGCTATGGGGAGAGAATGGGGCAGTGGGATTAGTTTGGGGGTTGATACAGGGCTATGGGAAGAGAGCGGGGCAGTGGGATTAGTTTGGGGATTGATACAGGGCTATGGGGAGGGAGCGGGGACAGTGGGATTAGTTTGGGGATTGATACAGGGCTATGGGGAGGGAGAGGGCAGTGGGATTAGTTTGGGGATTGATACAGGGCTAGGGGGAGAGAGTGGGGCAGTGGGATTAGTTTGGGGATTGATACAGGGCTATGGGGAGAGAGTGGGGCAGTGGGATTAGTTTGGGGATTGATACAGGGCTATGGGGAGAGAGTGAGGCAGTGGGATTAGTTTGGGGATTGATACAGGGCTATGGGGAGAGAGTGAGGCAGTGGGATTAGTTTTGGGATTAATACAGGGCTATGGGGAGAGAGTGGGACAATGGGATCAGTTTGGGTATCGATAAGGGCTATGGGGAGAGAGCAGGGCAGTGGGATTAGTTTGGGGATTGATACAGGGCTGTCAAGAGAGAGTGGGCAATGGGATTAGGTTGGGTTTGATACAGGGTTGTGGGGGGCAACCAGGGCAGTGGGATTAGTTTTGGGATTAATACAGGGCTATGGGGAGAGAGTGGGACAATGGGATCAGTTTGGGTATTGATAAGGGCTATGGGGAGAGAGCAGGGCAGTGGGATTAGTTTGGGGATTGATACAGGGCTATGGGGAGAGAGTGGGGCAGTGGGATTAGTTTGGGGATTGATACAGGGCTATGGGGAGAGAGTGGGGGCAGTAGGATTAGTTTGGGGATTGATACAGGGCTATGGGGAGAGAGTGGGGGCAGTAGGATTAGTTTGGGGATTGATACAGGGCTGTCAAGAGAGGGTGGGCAATGGGATTGGGTTGGGATTGATACAGGGTTGCGGGGAGCAACCGGGGCAGTGGCATTAGTTTGGGGATTGATACAGGGCTATGGGGAGAGAGCGGGGCAGTGAGATTAGTTTGGGATTGATACAGGGCTATGGGGAGAGAGTGGGGCAGTGGGATGAGTTTTGGATTGATACAGGGCTATGGGGAGGGAGAGGGCAGTGGGATTAGTTTGGATTGATACAGGGCTATGCGGAGAGAGCAGGGCAGTGGGATTAGTTTGGGGATTGATACAGGGCTATGGGGAGAGAGCAGGGCAGTGGGATTAGTTTGGGGATTGATACAGGGCTATGCGGAGAGAGCAGGGCAGTGGGATTAGTTTGGGATTGATACAGGGCTATGCGGAGAGAGCAGGGCAGTGGGATTAGTTTGGGGATTGATACAGGGCTATGGGGAGAGAGCAGGGCAGTGGGTTTAGTTTTGGGATTGATACAGATCTCACATTTCCACCCTCTCCCACAACTCTCACCAACTTTTACAGATGCACCATAGAAAGCATTCTTTCTGGTTGTATCACAGCTTGGTCTGGGCTCCTGCTCTGCCCAAGACCACAAGGAAATACAAAGGACGTGAATGTAGCCCAATCCCATCACACAAACCAGCCTCCCATCCATTGACTCTGTCTACACTTCCCGCTGCCTCAGGGAAAAGCAGCCGGCATAATCAAGGACCCCAAACACCCCGGACGTTCTCTCTTCCACCTTCTTCTGTCGGGAAAAAGATACAAAAGTCTGAGGTCCCGTACCGACCGACTCAAGAACAGCTTCTGTCAGACTTTTGAATGGACCTACCTCGCATTGAGTTGATCTTTCTCTACACCCTCGCTATGACTGTAACACTACATTCTGCACCCTCTCCTTTCCTTCTCTATGAACAGTATGCTTTGCAAGAAACAATAATTTTCACTGCATCCCAATAATAAATCAAATCAAATCCTTCTCCCCTGTGTACTCTATGAACGGTATGGTTTGTCAGTATAAACGCACAAGAAACAATACTTTTCACTGTATCCCAATACATGTGACAATAATAAATCAAATCCTTCTCCCCATGTACTCTATGAATGGTATCTTTGTCTGTATAACACACAAGAAACAATACTTTTCACTGTGTCGCAATACACATGATAATAATAAAGTAAATAAAGTTTACAACTCGTGATACGTATATTTATATTATTCATTATTTTGCAATGAAACCTTTGATTGTGTAAAGCCTCATTGAGTCACCGTCAGTTCAGGACAAAGAATAAAAACAGCCCGGGAAACAGGCCCTTCGGCCCAACGAGCCCACGCTGCCATTTTAACATTCCCAGTCCCCCCTCCACCCGTCTTTGTGGGATACGACACGGAACCTGCTTTGGAATAAGATTCGATTCGACAGGTTCCAGAGGGAAGGAAGTATTGTGGTGCAGTACCTGTACACAACAGACGGGGGTGCCCCCGAGCAACATTTTGAATTGAATGGGGATAAAGAGGTCCTGATATTCCTGTCTGGGGCAGGGGTTGGCTAAAAAGTTTGTTTGATCATGGCTGATCATCCAATTCAATATCCTGATTCCCCCCCTATCCCTCGATCCCTTTAGCCCCAAGAGCGATATCTAATTTCTTCTTGAAATCACACAACGTTTTGTCGTCAGCTACTTTCTGTGTGAGTGAAGTCAACGCATTCACCACCCTCTGGGTGAAGAAATCTCTCCTCACCTCAGCCCTAAAAGGTTTACCCCTTATCCTCAAACTGTGACCCCCTGGTTCTGGACTCATCCCACCATCGGGAACATTTAGGACTCGCCACGCAGTGTGTGTGTGTGTGTACACGTGTGTATGTGAGAGAGACAGTGAGTATGAGTATGACAGTATGCGTGTGAATGTGACAGTGAGTGAGTGTGACAGCGAGAGTGTGTGTGCGCGCGTGTGAGTGCGACAGTGAGTATGACAGTGTGCGTGTGAATGTGACAGTGAGTGTGTGAGACAGTATGAGTATGACAGTGTGCGTGTGACAGTGAGAGAGTATGACTGTGCGTGTGAATGTGACAGTGTGAGACAGTGAGTGAGTGTGACAGTGAGTGTGTGTGTGTGAGTGCGACAGTGAGTATGACAGTGTGCATGTGAATGTGACAGTGAGTGTGTGTGTGAGACAGTATGAGTATGACAGTGTGCGTGTGACAGTGAGAGAGTATGACTGTGCGTGTGAATGTGACAGAGTGTGACAGTGAGTGAGTGTGACAGTGAGAGTGTGTGTGTGTGTGTGAGTGCGACAGTGAGTATGACAGTGTGCATGTGAATGTGACAGTGAGTGTGTGTGTGAGACAGTATGAGTATGACAGTGTGCGTGTGACAGTGAGAGAGTATGACTGTGCGTGTGAATGTGACAGAGTGTGACAGTGAGTGAGTGTGACAGTGAGAGTGTGTGTGTGTGTGTGTGTGTGTGTGTGTGTGAGTGCGACAGTGAGTATGACAGTGTGCATGTGAATGTGACAGTGAGTGTGTGTGTGAGACAGTATGAGTATGACAGTGTGCGTGTGACAGTGAGAGAGTATGACTGTGCGTGTGAATGTGACAGTGAGAGTGTGACAGTGAGTGAGTGTGACAGTGAGAGTGTGTGTGTAAGACAGTGAGTATGAGTATGACACTGTGTGTGTGAATGTGACAGAGTGTGACAGTGAGAGAGTGTGTGTCTGTGTGTGAGACAGTGAGTATGACAGTTTGCGTGTGAGTGTGACAGTGTGTGCGTGCGTGAGTGTGCGTGTGACAGTGTGTGTGAGAGAGTGAGAGAGAGAGAGTGAGAGAGTGAGAGTACACACTTGCTTCCACTGTCCTCACTCGATTCTCCAGCCTCTCCCTCTGTGGGGAATTTGCAGTTCAGTAACTCCCGCTGACCCTACACCCCACCCCCTCCTCCCCACCTCAGCCAGACCCAGGCGCTCCCCCACCCCCCCCACCTCTCTCCTCACGTCACGGTGGGGGGTTATCTCACATTCCTGGATTAAGTGCGGGGGCCCCCTGCTCCTGGTTCCTTCAGAGAGAGAGAGAGAGGGAGAGAGAGGTCTGGAGTGGTTCATTCTCGAGCTTGGCAGAGACGCGCACACAGACACACACAGGAACCATCTCCGGGGGAACCCAGTGGGCCAAGGGCTTCGAGCAAGATCCCAGGTCTTACCAGGGGAGAGAGAGTTGCTTTGTCTTGGAGCGGGGGCGGTGGTGGTGGGGGGGGTGGTTGACACCGCCATGTCTGACTGCACGATCTCGTTGGGCTACCCAGCTGTGGGCCGAGGGGCAGTCGAGGGGGCTCCGGCGGAGGGTCTGGAACTGCGCAGCGCTTTGGACTGCTGGGCCTGTGCCATTCTGGTCACCGCCCAGAACATCCTGGTCACTCTCCTCAACATGCTGCTCATCGTCACCATCTCCGGCAGTGTCCTGACACCAGCAATTGCCATGATTGTCTTTGGATTTCTCTGCCACTCACAGGTAAGAGACACGACCCTCCTTCCTCCCTCTCCCTCTCCCCCCCCCCCCCCCCATTAAATTCCAATCCCCAAAAACCACATCTTAAGCCCTCTACTCAAACCCCCCCCCCCAGCATATACAACCCTCCCTAACTCTGTCCAAAGATGTGCAGGTTAGGTGGATTGACCATGCTAAATTGCCCCTTAGTGCCCAAAGATGTGTAGGTTAGATGGATTGGCCATGCTAAATTGCCCCTTAGTGCCCAAAGATGTGCAGGTTAGATGGATTGGCCGTGCTAAACTGCCCCTTAGTGTCAGGGAATTAGCAAGGTAAATATGTAGGATCATGGGGATAGGATGGGACTGTGGTTGGTGCAGGTGCGCTGGGCCGAATGGCCTCCCCTGTTCTATGATAAGCTTCCTACACACTGGGGAAAAAGTCCCAGTCTATCCAGCCTGTCCTTCTAACTCAATCCAGCGAGTCCCGATAGCATCGCTCTCTTCCTAGTTGTTCGGTAGCTAGGTTCTGGATCCCATTCTTTGGGCAGATGGCGCTATCCGTAACCGGCCCCCCACGTGTGACCTCCTGCTAGCGGCCCCACCTTTGTCACCCCGGGACGGGCACGCTGCGACTCCCGTAACAACAACCCTTTCCGGCGGGAACGGGGAAGGCCAGCCTCGCTCCTCGCGATCGTCGCTCGCCGCAAAGTTCCACGCCCGCTCCTGGGGGCACAAGCTGCGGCCTAATTGGCCAAGCAGGTCGCCGTGACCCTGCGACATGCGGCCAATCGGCGCACATGGCCGCCATACTCGATGGGCCGAAGGGCCTCTTTCTACACTGTAGGGTTCTATGGTTCTCTATTCAGCTCTCCAATCTCCTCAGGAGGGTCTCCCACCTCGCAGGCAGCAAGAAACTCAACTTGGCATCATCAATCCACACCGCCCCAGTATTCTCCCCATTCCAACTCTCCTCAACCCCTCGTCCCTGGGTCTTCTTTAAATATACATTCGTGGGACATGAGTGTCGTTGACTAGGCCAGAATTTATTGCCCATCCCTAGTTGCCCCTTGGAGGGGCAGTTGCGAGTCAACCACATTCCTGTGTAGCTCAAGGGGGCACACGTAGGCCAGACCGGGGTAAGGAGGGCAGATTTCCTTCCCTAAAGGGAACCGGACGGGTTTTTCCAACCATCAGTAGATTCTTAATCCCAGATTTTTTTTTAATCGAATTCAAATTCCACCGTCTGCCGTGGCGGGGATTCGAACCCCAGAACGTTAGCTGAGTTTCTGGATTAACAGTCTAGCGATAACACCACTAGGCCATCGCCTTGGACTCTCCTAGAATCATAGATTAGAGTCCCTATGGTATGGAAAAAGGCCATTCGGGCCATCATGTCTGTACCAACCACACTCCCATCCAGGCCGTATTCCTGTACATTTCCCCGGCTAATCTCCCTGACACTAAGGGACAATTTTAGCATGGCCAATCCACCTAACCCGCACATCTTTGCACTGTGGGAAGAAACTGAAGCATCTGGAGGAAACCCACGCAGAGTTGTGCCTGAGTCCCTTGACCCTAGGTCCTGAGCCCTTGGCCGTGAGCCCCTGGGCCTCCTGTCCCCGAGCCCCTGGGTCTCCTGTCCCCGAGCCCCTGGGCCTCCTGTCCCTGAGCCCCTGGGTCTCCTGTCCCTGAGCCCTGAGCCCCTGGGTCTCCTGTCCCTGAGCCCTGAGCCCCTGGGTCTCCTGTCCCTGAGCCTTGTCTTCATAGCGAAGCGATAAGGATGTTTGTATTTGGTTTTGCACTCAGGAGGTGGGTGTCTTCACGATCAGAGGCTGGAGTTCCTGATATAGATACTGACTGTAGGTGGTTGCCATGGAGCTGCGGCCTACACTCGAGTATTGACCGCACTGCTATTTACAGCGGCTCCCACGGCAATTTCGAACGCCACTGACAGAACTATGAATGGTCTGTGTACACCGTCAGCCACACTGCGCCAGCCTGAGTAAGGCCAGACAGTAACTCCTGAGTTCCCCCATTACCTCTCCCGGCTTTGCACTCTCTCTCTCCCTCCCTCCCTCTTCATTTGCTTTTCCAGAACATTCTTTGCTTGTCAAGCTCAGATATGCAAACAATGTAGACCAGCTCTCATCAAAGGGAACCTTTTGGCCCCATTGCTATAATCAGCCAGCACGGGGAGAGGTCACTCAGAACATCGTACCTGCGCTGGGTATGAGGGAGAAATCTCTGAACCGTAGATTCCCTATAGTACGGAAGGCCATTCGGCCCATTGAGCCTGCAACAATCCCACCCAGACACTACGGGGCAATTTAGCATGGCCAATCCACCTAACTGGACATCTTTGGACACTAAGGGACAATTTAGCATGGCCAATCCACCTAACAGGACATCTTTGGACACTAAGGGACAATTTAGCATGGCCAATCCACCTAACTGGACATCTTTGGACACTAAGGGACAATTTAGCATGGCCAATCCACCTAACAGGACATCTTTGGACACCAAGGGACAATTTAGCATGGCCAATCCACCTAACAGGACATCTTTGGACACTAAGGGACAATTTAGCATGGCCAATCCACCTAACAGGACATCTTTGGACACTAAGGGACAATTTAGCATGGCCAATCCACCTAACTGGACATCTTTGGACACTAAGGGACAATTTAGCATGGCCAATCCACCTAACAGGACATCTTTGGACACTAAGGGACAATTTAGCATGGCCAATCCACCTAACAGGACATCTTTGGACACTAAGGGACAATTTAGCATGGCCAATCCACCTAACCGGACATCTTTGGACACTAAGGGGCAATTTAGCATGGCCAATCTACCTAACCGGACATCTTTGGACACTACGGGGCAATTTAGCATGGCCAATCCACCTAACCGGACATCTTTGGACACTAAGGGACAATTTAGCATGGTCAATCCACCTAACCGGACATCTTTGGACACTAAGGGGCAATTTAGCATGGCCAATCTACCTAACCGGACATCTTTGGACACTACGGGGCAATTTAGCATGGCCAATCCACCTAACCGGACATCTTTGGACACTAAGGGACAATTTAGCATGGTCAATCCACCTAACCGGACATCTTTGGACACTAAGGGGCAATTTAGCATGGCCAATCCACCTAACAGGACATCTTTGGACACTAAGGGGCAATTTAGCATGGCCAATCCACCTAACCTGCACATCTTTGGACTGTGGGAGGAAACCAGAGCACCCGGAGGAAACCCACGCAGACACGGGGAGAACGTACAGACTCCACACAGACAGTGACCCGAGCCGGGAATCGAACCGGGGTCCCTGGCGCCGTGAGGCAGCCGTGCTAACCCGCCGTAACTCTGCTCCAGCTCTCACCTCTTTCTCTTTCTCTCTCTGACAGGTCCTGAATTCCCGGGCCGCCCACTGCACGGAGGTTCTGAACGATAACAGTTCCACGGCGCTGTTGGTGGTGGGTTTTGTGTTGGTGACACCGTTGGCCGTCCTGGCCCTGTCCGCCTACTGCCGCCTGGCCCGCCGCTTGCAGCTGGGTCTCTGCTTCGTCCCCTACAGCAAGGCCGTCTACCGGAACCTCCCAGCCTCCCACTACCGGGGGGGGGGCGGCCTCTGCTGCCTCAGGGTGGGGAAGACCACCAGGAAAGTCTGGGTGTAGCCTCCGTCCGCAGCCAAGGGGGAAGGGGGGAAGGGGGCGGCGAGGTGGGTGGGGTGAGGGAGGTGGGGGGGAAACAGACTGTACCATTCCTGATTGGGGGAGGGGGGGGTGCTAATGGCCTGTACCATTCCTGACAGTGGTGGGGGGGGGGATGTGGGGATGGGGGGGGTGTCGGGGCGGGTGGTGGGGGGAGGGCAGTGGTAACGGCCTGTACCATTCCTGACAAAGGGGTGATGGGGGGGGTAGGGGTGATGGGGGTTAGGGGTGTGGCCTGTACCATTCTTCATTGGGCAGTGGGGGGGGGGAAGTGCTAATGGCCTGTACCATTCCTGACAGTGGGGGGGGATGTGGGGATGGGGGGGTGTTGGGGTGGAGGGCAGTGGTAACGGCCTGTACCATTCCTGACAGAGGGGTGATGGAGGGTGGGGGGGGCGGGGGTAGGGGTGATGGGGGGGGTAGGGGTGATGGGAGGTAGGGGTGTGGCCTGTACCATTCTTGATTGGGCAGTTGGGGGGGGGGGGGGAGTGCTAATGGCCTGTACCATTTCTGACGGGGATGGGGGTGGGGATGGGGGGGGTGGTGGTGGTGTTGGGGTGGGGTGGTGGGGGTAGGGTGGTGGTAATGGCCTGTACCATTCCTAACTGGGGGGGGGGGGGGGCGGTTAGTGGCCTGTGCTATTCCTGACTGGGAGGGCGGGGTGTAACAGCCTACACCAATTCCGACTGGGTTTGGGGGGGGGGGGGTGTTAACAGCCTATACCATTCCTGCTAGGGGTGAGGGGGGGAGGACAGTCAGGATTGGGCGGGGTGGGGGGGGGAAGGGTGTAATGGTCTGTACCATTCCTGACTGGGCTGAAGGGCGCATTGGGTGGGAAGGCCCAGCCTGTACCATTCCTGACTGGTGGGACTGTTGGGTTAGCACCATTACTGATGGGGGTGGGGGTGGGGGAGCAGCGGGGAGGGGGGTTAGTCAGGACTGTACCATTACTGATGGGGTGCAGGAGGTGGCCTGTACCATAATTCATGGGGGGGAGTGGGCCTGTACCATTACTGACTTGGGGCGGGGGGGGGCGGGGGGTTGGGTCTATACCATTCCAGACTGTGGATGGGGGCGGTGTTGGGTTTGTACTATTATGGACGGTGAGGTGGTGATGGTTGGGTCTGTACCATTTGTGACATGAAGGGAGAGGGGGGAATGGGTCTATACCATTCCTGACAGGGGCCGGGGGTGGGGGGGGGTTGAGTTTGTACCATTACTGACGGGATGGTGGAGGTGGTGGGGTGAATCTGTACCATTACTGATGAGGGGGTGGGGGACTGTACCATTACTGACAGGGGTAGGGTTTGAGTTTGTGCCATCACTGACGGTGGGGGAGGGGGTTGAATTTGTAGCATTACTAACAGGGTGGGGGTAAGGCAGTCTGTACCATTCCTGACCGTGGCTGGGGAGGAGGGGGGGTGTGGGTTTTTTGTACAATTTTTGACCAGGGGAGGGTGGGGGGGTGGTCTGTACCATTTGTGGCGAGGGTCGGGGAGGGTTAGTGGTCTGTAGCATTCCTGACCGGGGGAGAGGGGTGGGGTGGTCAGTACTATTCCTGACCAGGGGAGGGGGGAGGGGGGGGGTTGCGGATGGTTTGTACCATTCCTCATCAGGGGAGGGGAGGGGGGGGGGGGGGTTGGTCAGTACCATTCCTGACCAGGGGAGGGGGGGGGGTGTGGGCGGTCAGTACCATTCCTGACCAGGGGAGGGGGGGGCGGGGGGGGGTGTGGGTGGTCAGTACCATTCCTGACCAGGGGAGGGGGGGCGTGGGTGGTTTGTACCATTCCTGACCAGGGGAGGGGGGGCGTGGTGTGGGTGGTCTGTACCATTCCTGACCATGGGGGGGGGGGCGGCGTGTGGGTGGTCTGTACCATTCCTGACCAGGAGAGGGGGGGGGTTGTTTGTACTGTTCCTGACGGATAGTGAGTGTGCTGCTAAGAAATATTCGATTCTTCCCTGGACCAGGCAGTGACCGAGTGATATTGTCACTGGACTAGGAATCCAGGTAAACGTTCTGGGGGACCCGGGTTCGAATCCCACCATGGGAGATGGTGGAATTTGAATTCGATAAAAAAAATCTGGGATTAAGAATCTACCGACGTCCCATTGTCGGAAAAACCCATCCGGTTCCCCTTTAGGGAAGGAAATCTGCCGTCCTTACCCCGGTCTGGCCAACACGTAACTCCAGAGTCACGGCCAATGTGGGTTGAACGTCCCTCTGAAATCCTGGAATTTGTGAGAATTGTCCTCCGGCGCCCGAGATGGGCGCCACGTCGGCTATTCAGCTGCGACAGGCATCGCTACGTTATTCTGACCCGTGTCCCGATCCTGGACACCCCCGCCACCCCACCCCACCCCCACCCCGCCTCAAACCCATTCCCTCTATAGAGCAAAACATCACGGGAACAGGCCCTTCGGCCCAACCACTTCTGTGGTGGCCCTCCCAATTGCCCCTTTGCCAACATTTGGCTCACATCCCTCAGGATTGGTCAGTCAAGGTGGAAGGGTGGGGGGGGGGGGGGGCGGGATTCATAATAATTCAGGCTTGGGGGTCCCCTATTCTCATCCTGACCATTCGAGTGACCCCCTCCCCACCCCCCCCTCAGCGTTCTCCAGGATACCCCTCCGGGACATTTGGATTTAATGGGGGATATGATTCCTGGTGGGAATGGTGAGGGGGTCGGGGGGGGGTGGGGGTGTTCCCAGGTTTGAGGCAGGAGGAGAAGGGGGTCAGATTTCGGGGAACGAGAGGGCTGGAAGTGCCCTCGGAGCGGAGGGGACCGACCGGGACGGAGGACATTCCCGAGGACGTTCCAACCGAACGAGGCTCGTCGGCCGGGCCGCAGAGAGCGGGAGGTGAGATCCGGAACCGCGCCTGCCTGCCCGCCCGGAGCAGGGAACCCCCAGCGCGCAGGAGGCCATTCAGCCCGATCTGGCCCCCCTCCCCCTGCAATCCTGGCCCACCGTAAGACCAGCCGTGCGCTGGAGCTCAGGCGGGCGGAGGGAGGGAGTTTATGGGTGATTTTACCAGCGACATCTGATGTGACGCGAGGAGACGTGAACAATATTCTGGGGGAACTGCTTCCCGGAGAAGGGAACGGATCGGGCCGGGGGGGAGCGAGATGGGGGCTGGATCCATCGCTGTTACACCAATGGGACAGGGGTTGGCGATTTGAGGATGACCCGGTTGACCTGACGCTCTCTCGGAGAGTGGATACAGCGCGAGATCGATAACCCCTCACCGTCCCAGCGGTGCTCAGTGTTCCACACCAAAGGCCTCGGCCTTCTGGGGGTGCGTCCATCGCCATGGCAACTGAATGTCGTAGAAACTCACTGGAAATAAAACTCAGCCTTTTAACAAAAAAGATGACAAGAGTCGTATTCCTCTCTTTGTGTGTGTGTGTGTGTGTGAGCGGTGAGCAGGTTTGAGAGGATAAAGTGTTGTCTGGACAGGCCTGGGTTCAGCTTGAGAATGGGACAGGCCTGGGTTCAGCCTGAGGTGGGACAGGCCTGGGTTCAGCCTGAGGTGGGACAGGCCTGTGTTCAGCCTGAGGTGGGACAGGCCTGTGTTCAGCCTGAGGTGGGACAGGCCTGCGTTCAGCCTGAGGTGGGACAGGCCTGTATTTGGGCCTGTGTTTAGCCTGAGAGAGCGAGAGAGACAGAAAGAGAGAGACAGAGAGAGAGAGCGAGAATGAGTGAAACAAAGGGAGAGAAAGAGGCAGAGAGAGAGAAAGAGACAGAGAAAGAGAGACAGACAGAGGGAGGGACAGAGAGATTGATAGGTGGATTGGCCATGCTAAATTGCCCCTTAGTGTCCAAAGATGTGCAGGTTAGATGGATTGACCATGCTAAATTGCCCCTTAGTGTCCAAAGATGTGCAGGTTAGGTGGATTGGCCATGCTAAATTAACCCTAGTGTCAGGGAGAGCAGTGGGGTAAGTATGTGGGGTTACGGGAATAGGAGCTGGGCGGGATTGAGGCCGGTGCAGATTCGATGGGCCGAGTGGCCTCCTTCTGTGCTATACATTCTTCGATTCAAGAAGGCAGCTCACTACCACCTTCTCAAGGGGCAACTAGGGATGGGCAATAAATGCTGGCCTAGCGACGCCCGTGTCCCAGGAATGGATTTTGTAAAAACCCCCGTAACTTTCTCTCGGTATCTGAGGGGTTAATGTTCAAATCCATCCCAGTCCTCTGAGGGACATGGCAACTGAAGCATTCCAGAACATTACTGGCCCTGCGCAGGTCTTGGCTCTTTGGAGAGTGACTGAACCAGACCGAGACAGAGAGTTGGCAAGAGGTTGACCCAACGCCTGAGAGAGAGCTGCTCTTTTTTGGGGGTCGTTGGTTAATTATGTCGAACACTGTTTGCGTTTCCCCTTGGTGGCTCTCCTTCCCCAGAGGACCCTCGGAGCGGAAGAGGGGAAGGGGGGGTGGGGGTGTGGAAAAGAATCAGAGAGTGTGTGTCACAAACGATGCCCCCCAGGGAGAGTCGAGTGAGCTGTCAGCCCGGAGAGTTCCTGATCTCCGAACCACCCCCTCCATCTCCACGGTCACACAACACGTTCCAGGCAAACTCACTGTTCCTTCCTCTTCCCCTAATTACACCCTCCCCCGCAACTCTCCTCTCCCCCACCCCCTTCACTGGATTCCCCTCCCCTGAGGAGACAGAGTATGTGGTATTGATGCCAAACCCTATAGACTCACACAACCCGACGGTACAAAATTCGGCCCATTGAGTTTGTACCGACCACAATCCCACCCAGGCTCTGTTCCTGTAACCCCACACATTCACCCTGCCAGTCCCCCTGATACTAAAGGGGCAATTTAGCACGGCCAATCCACCCTATCCTACACATCTTTGGACACTAAGGGGCAATTTAGCACGGCCAATCCACCTAACCTACACATCTTTGGACACTAAGGGGCAATTTAGCACGGCCAATCCACCTAACCTACACATCTTTGGACACTAAGGGGCAATTTAGCACGGCCAATCCACCTAACCTACACATCTTTGGATACCAAGGGACAATTTAACATGGCCAATCCACCTAACCTACACATCTTTGGATACCAAGGGACAATTTAACATGGCCAATCCACCTAACCTGCACATCTTTGGACACTAAGGGGCAATTTAGCATGGCCAATCCCCCTAACCTGCACATCTTTGGACACTAAGGGGCAATTTAGCATGGCCAATCCCCCTAACCTGCACATCTTTGGACACTAAGGGTCAATGTAGCATGGCCAATCCACCTAACCTGCACATCTTTGGACACTAAGGGGCAATTTAGCACGGCCAATCCACCTAACCTACACATCTTTGGATACCAAGGGACAATTTAACATGGCCAATCCACCTAACCTACACATCTTTGGATACCAAGGGACAATTTAACATGGCCAATCCACCTAACCTGCACATCTTTGGACACTAAGGGGCAATTTAGCATGGCCAATCCCCCTAACCTGCACATCTTTGGACACTAAGGGGCAATTTAGCATGGCCAATCCCCCTAACCTGCACATCTTTGGACACTAAGGGTCAATGTAGCATGGCCAATCCACCTAACCTGCACATCTTTGGACACTAAGGGGCAATTTAGCATGGCCAATCCACCTAACCTGCACATCTTTGGACACTAACGGGCAATTTAGCATAGCTAACCCACCTAACCTACACATCTTTCAGACTGCGGGAGGAAACCAGGGCACCCGGAGGAAACCCACGGAGACACGGGGAGAACGTGCAGACTCCACACAGACAGTGACCCCAAGCCGATATTTAGACTATTCATGTTAGCGTGGCTGGGGACAACATTTTCTATAAGGCCGGAAGAAATAAGAACAGGAGTAGGCCATTCAGCCCCTCAAGCCTGTCCCACCATCCTGTAGGACCATGGCTGATCCCACAGCTCTCAGGGCCACTTTCCCGCCCGTGTCCCACCACCTTACATTCCCTTACAGGTCAACAATCTATCTATCTCAGGCTGAAATATACACAAGGTCTCTGTCCCCATTTATTGCCCATCCCTAGTTGCCCCCTGGGAGGGTCAGTTGAGAGTCAACCCCATTGGCTGTGGCTCTGGAGTCACATGTAGGCCAGACCGGGGTAAGGACGGCAGATTTCCTTCCCTAAAGGGAACCAGATGGGTTTTTCCGGGTCATCAGTAGATTCTAAATCCCAGATTTTTTTTAATGAATACAGATTCCACCATCTGCCATGGCGGGGATTCGAACCCGGGTCCCCCAGAACATGAGCGAGATGGATTGCTAGGGCACTGAGGAGGGCTGTGGTCTCACTCCACACATGCTGTCAGACCTGCTAAGATTTTCCAGCATTTTCTGTTATATCTCTGATATATCCCACACCCCTCACCCTAACACTCTGATATACCCCACACTCCTCACCCTAACACTCTGATATATCCCACACCCCTCACCCTAACACTCTGATATACCCCACACCCCTCACCGTAACACTCTGATATACCCCACACCCCTCACTGTAACACTCTGATATACCCCACACCCCTCACCCTAACACTCTGATATACCCCACACCCCTCACTGTAACACTCTGATATACCCCACACCCCTCACTGTAACACTCTGATATACCCCACACCCCTCACTGTAACACTCTGATATACCCCACACCCCTCACCCTAACACTCTGATATACCCCAAACCCCTCACTGTAACACTCTGATATATCCCACACCCCTCACTGTAACACTCTGATATACCCCACACCCCTCACCGTAACACTCTGATATACCCCACACCCCCTCACTGTAACACTCTGATATATCCCACACCCCTCACTGTAACACTCTGATATATCCCACACCCCTCACCCTAACACTCTGATATACCCCACACCCCTCACCCTAACACTCTGATATACCCCACACCCCTCACTGTAACACTCTGATATATCCCACACCCCTCACCCTAACACTCTGATATACCCCACACCCCTCACTGTAACACTCTGATATACCCCACACCCCTCACTGTAACACTCTGATATATCCCACACCCCTCACCCTAACACTCTGATATACCACACACCCCTCACTGTAACACTCTGATATACCCCACACCCCTCACTGTAACACTCTGATATACCCCACACCCCTCACTGTAACACTCTGATATATCCCACACCCCTCACCCTAACACTCTGATATATCCCACACCCCTCACTGTAACACTCTGATATATCCCACACACCCCTCACTGTAACACTCCGATATATCCTACACCCCCTCACTGTAACACTCTGATATACCCCACACCCCTCACTGTAACACTCTGATATACCCCACACCCCTCACTGTAACACTCTGATATACCTCACACCCCTCACTGTAACACTCTGATATACCCCACACACCCCTCACTGTAACACTCTGATATACCCCACACCCCTCACTGTAACACTGATATAACCCACACCCCTGAATGTAACACTGATATATCCCACACACCCCTCACTGTAACAGTCTGATATATCCCACACCCCTCACTGTAACACTGATATACCCTACACACGCCTGAATGTAACACTGATATACCCCACACACGCCTGAATGTAACACTGATATACCCCACAACCCCTCACTGTAACACTCTCTGATATACCCCACACCCCCCTCACTGTAACACTCTCTGATATACCCCACACCCCCCTCACTGTAACACTCTCTGATATATCCCACACACCCCTCACTGTAACATATGAAGGTTTCTCGATGTTCGGACTCACTGGGGTTTGTGACCATGTTGGCGGGGGGGGGGTGTTAGATTGCAAAATCTGGATTTGATTATGCGCCGAGCCCTCTCTGTGTCACATTGTTCCCCCGGGATTCCCTTGCCGACATCCACACTGGGCTTCAGTTTCTCGTGGGGTGTGAGAGAGGTCAGCGATGTGGGGGGGGTCAGTTCGGAGCTCTGATTCAGGCTCGAGAATGTGCGTTGAGTGAGCGGGGGGGGGCACTGGGAATGTGTGCAGTTGGGAGGGTTTTGAGTGAAACTCTGGGGAGTCTGTACCGACAGTGAACGTTTGTCTATATTTAATGCTGCCTTTTGCTGGGAGCTTCCACTGTCCGGAGTGAGAGAGAGAGAGAGAGAGCCTGTGTTCCATCTCCCGGAGATATTACAGTGAGGGAGGAGAGTGGGGGGAATCGCTCCATCGCACACCCAAATACGCGTCTTTATTGCTGGATCGAGGAGCTTTGCTCGCTCTGCACTGGAGCTGCGGACTCGGAACCAGCCACCCAAGCACCGGGGAGACGGAGAATCATCCGGCAGAGATGACCAGCACTGTCCTCCTGTTCCTCACCGCAGCCCTGGCTCCTGCAGTCGGTTACGCTTACAGTAATAGGGACCATTTCCTGGACGACCTGGACTGGCTGGAGGACAGCAGCGAGGCGGAGGGTGAGCACCGTGCGCACGTGTGTGTGTGTGTGTGTGTGAGTGCGTGTGTACCTGTGTGTGTGTGTGAGTGCGTGTGTTTGTGTGTACCTGTGTGTGTGTATGTGTGTGAGTGTGTGTCTGTGTGTGTGTGTGTTTACCTGTGTGTGTGTGTGCCTGTCCCTGTGTGTGTGTATGTGTGTGAGTGCGTGTGTACCTGTGTGTGTGTACGTGTGTGTGAGCGAGTGCGTGTCTACCTGTGTGTGTGTGAGTGCGTGTGTACATACGTGTGTGTGTGTGTGTACCCATGTGTGTATCTGTGTGTGTGTGTACGTGTGTGTGTATGTACCTGTGTGTGTGTGTGTACGTGTGTGTGTGTATCTGTGTGTGTGTGTGTCCGTGTGTGTATCTGTGCGTGTGTGTGTGAGTGTGTGTGTACCTGTGTGTATGTGTGTGAGTGTATGTGAGTGCGTGTGTACCTGTGTGTGTAAGTGTGTGTGTATCTGTGTGTGTACGTGTGTGTGTGAGACTGTACATGTGTGTGTGTGTGTACCTGTGTGAGTGAGTGTGTGCGTGTGTATCTGTGTGTGTGTGTGTGTATAGTGTGTGTGTGTCTCTCCGTCATCAGCGAGGTGGGGGGGGGGGAGGTCTCCCGTCTCCCCTCCTGACACCTCGGGTACAGGGGTGGGCTGTACGGGCTGGAGGTTGAGGTGGGGGGTGCGGTTCCAGGCCAGCAACAGCGTGGATGGGTGTGGGGGGGGTGGAGGTTAAAGGTCAAGTGTTCACAGGTGCTGGTTTGGCTGTCCGGCAGGGTCACGCTGAGTTTCTGGAGAGGTCCGAGGCCAGAACTCTCCATTCACCTGACGAAGAGGGAAACCTCGAAAGCTTGTGCGTTTACTATCAAATAAATCGGTTGGACTAAAACCTGGTGTTGTCAGACTTTTTACTGTGTTTACCCCAGTCCAATGCCGGCACACCCACATCATTTCTGGAGAGGGTCAGAGACTGGCCATTGGCAGGTCATGGGGAAAGGATGGGTGGTGGGGCAGTTATGGAGAGGGGCAGTTATTGGATGGGGTAGTTAGGGGGGTAATTATGGAGATTGTTACGGGGGATAGTTATGAGCTGGTTATGGGGGGTTCAGGGTGTAGTTATGACGGAGTTACGGGGTATGTTGGGGCTGTTATAGGGGTGGTAATGGGGGTAGTTAAGGGGTTGTTATGGGGGAGGGGGCAGTTGTTGGGGAGAGGGGGCAGTTGTAGGGGAGGGGGCAGTTGTTGGAGAGGGGGCAGTTATTGTGGAGGGGGCAGTTGTCGGGGGAGAGGGGCAGTTGTTGGGGGAGAAGGGCAGTTGTCGGGGAAGAGAGGCAGTTGTTGGGGGAGAGGGGGCAGTTGTTGGGGCGAGGGGGCAGTTGTTGTGGAGAGGGGCAGTTGTTGGGGGAGGGGGACAGTTGTTGGGGAGGGGTCAGTTGTTGGGGAGGGGGCAGTTGTTGGAGAGGGGGCAGTTGTTGGGAGAGGGGGCAGTTGTTGGGGAGGGGGTCAGTTATTGGAGAGGGGGCAGTTGTTGGGGAGGGGGGCAGTTGTTGGGGAGAGGGGCAGTTATTGGGGGAGTGGATCAGTTGTTGGGGAGGGGGGCAGTTGTTGGGGGAGAGGGGCAGTTGTTGGTGGAGAGGGGCAGTTGTTGGGGGAGAAGGGCAGTTGTAGGGGAGAGGGGCAGTTGTTGGAGAGGGGGCAATTATTGGGGAGAGGCAGTTGTTGGGGGAGGGGGCAGTTGTCGGGGAAGAGAGGCAGTTGTTGGGGGAGAGGGGGCAGTTGTTGGGGGAGAGGGGGCAGTTGTTGTGGAGAGGGGCAGTTGTTGGGGGAGGGGGACAGTTGTTGGGGAGGGGTCAGTTGTTGGGGAGGGGTCAGTTGTTGGGGAGGGGGCAGTTGTTGGAGAGGGGGCAGTTGTTGGGAGAGGGGGCAGTTGTTGGGGAGGGGGGCAGTTATTGGAGAGGGTGCAGTTGTTGGGGAGGGGGGCAGTTGTTGGGGGAGAGGGGCAGTTATTGGGGGAGAGGGGGCAGTTGTTGGGGAGGGGGGCAGTTGTTGGCATTCATTGATTGGTTACCATGGGACGATGACTCTTGATCCAAGAGGATTTTCGCAGTAACTTCAATGCAGTGTTAATGTAAGCCGACTTGTGGCTAATAAATAAACTTTAAACATTGCCTAGCGTTTGTGTGCGGGGTGAATGTTATTTGTCACTTTTCAGCCCCGAGCTTGGATATTGTCCCAGTCTTGCTGCATTTGGACATGGTGTACTTGAGCGCAGGACTGGCTGATGTGATCCATACCCTCCAAGCGAGCCTCAGCACTTTGTCAAAGTCACATATGCAAGGAGATGTCCCTGTTTACTATATTCCCAGATAGATTTCATTAAGGCTGCCACAGAAGGTTGCAACACTCAGTCAGAGAACAATCACTGGCTGTATCTCCAATGGAGAGAATGAACAGTGACTCACTATTTCTCAGTAGAAAAATGTCCCAAGAGAGAGAGAGGGTGGCCTGCTTCAGAATCTGGGAATGTCTCACACTCATAAGAAATAGGAGCAGGAGTAGGCCATCTAGCCCTTCGAGCCTGCCCCGCCATTCAATTAGATCATGGCTGATCTGTCGTGGCTCAGTTCCACTTTCCCGCCCTCTCCCCATAACCCTTAATCCCCTCTCTTATCAAGAACCCATCAACCTGCTTCTTAAAAATATTTAGCGAGGCAGCCTCCACCACTTCAACGGGCAGAGAATTCCAGAGATTCACCACCCTTTGAGTGAAGAAGTTCCTCCTCAACTCCGTTCTAAACCACCTCCCCTTTATCTTGAGGCTGTGCCCCCTAGTCCTACTGTCATCATATATGCTAATGGAGATCAGGTGTGATTCTCGCCAGTGTGAAGCTTGACTGGCAAAGAGGTTAATACAAGTGAGCCTAGACGATAGCGTCTGGGATTTGCTAATAATTTAATGTTAATCATTTCATTAATATTTAAATCGGCAGTATTGTGCACACCAGCAAGTGACCCAGAAGCCTTATTGCTAACATGTCCCACCATGGTGAAAGTATCTGCACTGGTGGATTGTGTAGTGGATATCTGTGTCAAATGACTGGTGCTGCCCTCGGAGAATTCATCATGGCCTCCCTCCGAGGTGTCCTCCAACCACTCATGGGATGTCTCAGCAGGGGCAGTAGGGAGGGTGGCGACATCAAAAGGGCCAGAGGCATCAGGGTCATTTCCTTTAACAATGGACACAGGTTCAGTACAAGGGAAGGACAAATATCTGAGCAGCTTGCCACTTATTTGGAATAAGTCATTTGAACTAGAGTTTTGCTGATGCTCACTCAGGCAAGCACCATTGCTTAATGTGTTATGGAACAGTGTAGAGGGAGCTTTACTCTATCTAACCCTGTGCTGTACCTGTCCTGGGAGTGTTTGATGGGGGGACAGTGCAGAGGGAGCTTTACTCTGTATCTAACCCCGTGCTGTACCTGTCCTGGGAGTGTTTGATGGGGGGACAGTGTAGAGGGAGCTTTACTCTGTATCGAACGCCGCGCTGTACCTGTCCTGGGAGTGTTTGATGGGGGGACAGTGTAGAGGGAGCTTTACTCTGTATCGAACGCCGTGCTGGACCTGTCCTGGGAGTGTTTGATGGGGGGACAGTGTAGAGGGAGCTTTACTCTGTATCGAACACCGTGCTGGACCTGTCCTGGGAGTGTTTGATGGGGGGACAGTGTGGCGGAGTGTGGAACCTGAGTTGTTGAGATTCTGGATTGGGACTGGGATGTGGTTTTGGGGGGATTAGCTGCTCAGTCAGTGCTCCAGTTCTGTAATGTGTATTGCTGTCCCAATCCCACAGAAAATCATTGTCCATGTGACAAGGACCTCTCTCGCTGGAACAAGGCCTTTGTGATGTTGGAGGACTCGCAGATGCGTCAGAACATGCTCCTTCACGCCATCGAGGAGGTCCTTGCTGGACAACTCGAGGGGATTCGCTCCGAATTGCGAATTGGCCGGCCGTGCCCAGCGGAGGTTGCCAGCTCCCGCCTTGCCAAGCAGCTGTTGGACATACAGAACCAGGCCACGCTGAGGTGGCACCTGGAAAGCACCAAGAAGCTGCAGGAGGTCTTCCACATGGTTGCGGGCCTACAAGACAAGCTCGGGGCCCTGGGGGAGCAGCTGGAGGAGCCAGTGGCCAGCGGGGCAATTCCAGGAAATTGGGGCCTGTGCCCGACACTGACAGAGGAGTTGAGGCAGATGAGAGCTGAGCTACGCACCCTGGGAGCTCGGGGGCCAGCTCCACACACCGAGACCCGGAGCCAGGATATTCCAGCAGGTCCGTTGCCCTGTATTACAAGTTTCACCATGAATCATCGCAGAGTGTTACAGCCCGTCTACATCTCCTTCACTCGCTCTGTGGGAGCACGGTGGCAGAGTGGGGTTAGCACTGCTGCCTCATAGCACCAGGGACCGGGGTTCGATTCCCGGCTTGGGTCACTGTTTGTGCGGGGTTTACACATCCTCCCCCATGTCTGAATGGGTTGTCCGTGGGTGCTCCGCTTCACTCTCACAGGTTAGGTGGATTGGCCATGCTAAATTGCCTCTCGGTGTCCAAAGATGTGTGGGTTAGATGGATTGGCCATGTGACAATTTGGACGCTAAGGGGCAATTTAGCATGGCCAATCCACTTAACCTGCACACCTTTGGACACCAAGAGGCAATTTAGCATGGCTAATCCATCTAACCTGCACATCTTTGGATACCAAGAGGCAATTTAGCATGGCCAATCCACCTAACCTGTACATCTTTGGATACCGAGAGGCAATTTGGCATGGCCAATCCACCTAACCCACACATCTTTGGACACCAAGAGGCAACTCAGCATGGCCAATCCATCTAACCCACACATCTTTGGACACTAAGGAGCAATTTGGCATGGCCAATCCACCTAACCTACACATCTTTGGACACTAAGGGACAATTTAGCATGGCCAATCCACCTAACCCACACATCTTTGGACACTAAGGGACAATTTAGCATGGCCAATCCACCTAACCTGCACATCTTTGGACACTAAGGGGCAATTTAGCATGGCCAATCCACCTAACCTGCACATCTTTGGACACTAAGGGACAAATTAGCATGGCCAATCCACCTAACCTACACACCTTTGGACACTAAGGGACAAATTAGCATGGCCAATCCACCTAACCTGCACATCTTTGGACACTAAGGGGCAATTTAGCATGGCCAATCCACCTAACCTGCACATCTTTGGACACTAAGGGACAAATTAGCATGGCCAATCCACCTAACCTGCACATCTTTGGACACTAAGGGACAATTTAGCATGGACAATCCACCTAACCTACACATCTTTATGAATGGCGGAGCAGGCTCAAAGAGCAAAATGCTCTACGCCTGCTCCCATTCCCAATGTTTCAGTAATCTGAGGCTTAGTAGATTCTGGCTCATGGCGGTGCTGTACTCACTGGACAAAGAGGAACAAAACTGTTCCCATCGTCCTGACAGTCAAACACTCACGTTGCCAACTCCACTTGGACTTATTCCTGGAGATTTCACCCCGTGATCTCCTGATCTCCATTCAATGGAAATCAGCTCCCCCCTCACCCTCCATTGCCTTGTGAAATGATTAACAGAGGAATTGGAGGTCATCAATCATAGAACCCTACAGTGCAGAAAGAGGCCCTTCGGCCCATTGAGTCTGCACCGAACACAATCCCACCCAGGCCTAACCCCATATCCCTACATATTATACCCACTAATCCCTCTAACCTACACATCCCTGGACACTAAGGGGCAATTTCTTAACATGGCCAATCAACCTAACCCGCACATCTTTGGACTGTGGGCGGAAACTGGAGGAAACCCACACAGACAATGAGGGGAATGTGCAAACTCCACACAGACAGTGACCCGAGCCGGGAATCGAACCCAGGACCCTGGAGATGTGAAGCAGCAGTGCTGACCCACTGTGCTACCGTGCCACCCCCTTAAGGAGGGTACTTTTAATGGCCCCTGGCTAGGGATTGATAGGGGGAGGTGATGGTTTAGTGGTATTATCTTTAGACTATTAATCCAGAAGCTCAGCTAATGTCCTGGGGGACCCGGGTTCGAATCCCGTCCACGGCAGATGGTGGAATTCGAATTCAATAAAAAAAAAACCTGGAATTAAGAATCTGCTGATGACCCATTGTCGGAAAAACCCATCTGGTTCCCCTTTAGGGAAGGAAATCTGCCGTCCTTACCCCGGTCTGGCCTACATGTGACTCCAGAGCCACAGCCAATGTGGTTGACACTCAACTGCCCCTCCAAGGGGCAACTAGCGATGGGCAATAAATGCTGGCCCAGCCAGCAATGCCCATGTCCCACAAATTATTGAGTTTGGGGGGGGGGTTACAGAGCTGGGTTGGGGGAGATTGGGGTGGGATGCAGAGCTGGGTGGAGGGGGGGGAGTTAATCATCCAGAGGATGGGTTTGATGGGTTACAGAATGAGGGAGGAAGTCTGGGGGGGGTTTACAGAGCTGGGATGAGGGGGGGGGGGTGGTTAATGACCCGGGGGAAGGGGTTGGGGGTTACAGAGTCAGGCAGGGGGTTTGGGGGGGTTACAGAGCTGTCGCGGGGGGGTGGTTAATGACCTGGGGGAAGGGTTTGGGGGTTACACAGTCAGGCAGGGGGTTTGGGGGGGTTACAGAGTTGTGATGGGGTGGGGGGTTAATGACCTGGGGGAAGGGTTTGGGGGTTACAGAGTCAGGCAGGGGGTTTGGGGGATGACAGAGCTGTGACGGGGGTGGGGGGGCAGTTAATGACCTGGGGGAAGGGTTTGGGGGTTACAGAGTCAGGCAGGGAGTTTGGGGGATGACAGAGCTGTGACGGGGGTGGGGGGGCAGGTAATGACCTGGGGGAAGGGTTTGAGGGTCACAGAGTCAGGCAGGGCATTGGGGGGAGGTTACAGAGCTGGGATCGGGGTGGGGGGGGGGGGAGGCGAGGGGAGGTTAACGCCCCGGGGGGGTGGGTATGGGGGTTATAGAGATAGGTTGGGGGGTTGTGGGGGGGCTACAGAGCTGGGAAGGAGTGGGATTGGGGGGACTTACAGAGCTGGAACGTGGCGGGGGGGGGTTAATGACGCGGGGCAGGGTTTGCGTGAGAGGCGAGGGGGTGGGGGGGCAGGCTGGGTTCTGGGGGAGGGGGTGGAATAAGTCTTGCTTCCCAGCACAGTGAGGAGCTGGGGGCCGAGTCTGAGGGGGATGTTTGCCACTGAGGAGGAGGTAAAAGGGGGTTTGGAGAGACAACGGTAGCTGTGGGGGAGGAGGGGAGGTTTGTCGGGGGGGGGGGAGCGGTTTGAGTGGGGGGTCATGTCTGACTGAGGGGGACTGAACTTTGCGAGGAGGTGACCAGGTGTGTGGGTGAGGCCAATGTAACAGTGTCCGACTGGACTTTAGCAACGTCCAATGGCATCTCATTTGCACAACACAGAGGGAGGCCATTCGGCCATCGTTTCTGTGCTGCCCCTCATGTTGGGTGCAGTTGTTTTGGAACATTATCAGCCCCAGCCTATAACGTAAAACCTCCGTAAGTCAGCCAGGGGTGGTCGCTTTGATATCGAGGTTTCAAAAAGTTTATTTATTAGTGTTACAAGTGGGCTTACATTAACACGGCAATGAAGTTACTGTGAAAATCCCCTAGTCGCCACACTCCTGTTCGGGTAACACTGAGGGAGAATTTAGCACGGCCAATGCACCCTAACCAGCATGTCTTTCAGATTGTGGGAGGAAACCGGAGCACCCGGAGGAAACCCACGCAGGCACGGGGAGAATGTGCAGACTCCACACAGACAGTGACCTGAACCAGGAATTGAACCCGAGTCCCTGCGCTCTGAAGCAGCCGTGCTAACCACTGTGCCACCCCACTTGTTCCCCAGTTGTAAAAGAAAAGTGAATGATTGAGACAGACTGTGTCACTCACTGGGTCTCTCTCTCCCTCTCTTTCTCCCTCTCTGTGAGTTTGTGTTCATCTTGCTTTGAAACTCTCTTATTCTCTGTGTCATGCTCTCTCTCTCTTGGTTACAGTAAGTGTATGTGTGAGTTGTGTATGTGAGTTTGTGTGTGAGTGAGTGTGTGTGTGTGTCTGTGTGTGTGAGTGTGAGGGTGTGTGTGTGAGTGAGTGTGTGAGTGTGTGTGAGAGACACATACATATACACTCACACACGCTCACTCATACAGACCTTCACACACACACACCCTCACACAGACTCACTCTCTCTCTCACACACACTCACTCACAGTCTCACACACACACACACACACTCTCTCATTCACTCATTCTCACAGACTCTCTCTCTCTCACACACACACACACACACACACACACACACACTGACACTCACAACACCAGGTTAAAGTCCAAAAGGTTTATTTGGAATCATGAGCTTTGGAGCACTGCTCTGACTCACCTGCTGAAGGGGCAGTGCTCCAAAAGCTTGTGCTACTAAATAAACCTGTTGGACTTTAACCTGGTGTATGTGAGACTTCTTACTATGCTTACCCCAGTCTGACGCCGGCATCTCGGCATCACTGTATTATCCCTCGGATTCCCCAGCTGGAAGTTATCAAAGGTCTATGACTAACAGATGCTGTTTAAGAGGATAAGCGAGTGTGTTTGAGTAAGGCCTCACAAGACTTTGGTTTGGGCACATTCCCATCTGACACTGGAATTCTATGGGAAGCGTGGGATTCCCAGGAACATATTGGGATGCTCAAGTCTTCATTCCAAGGCTGGCTGGGTTTTTCCATGTCCCCCAGGTTGCAGTTTCCGAAAGGATTCCGACTTTCCCACACCCAGGCTGTCGCTCCCTCCTTCTCCACTGTTCCCGATCTGAAGCAGAGCTCTGTCACCGTCTCCCCCCTCACCGTCTCACTCCCAATTACCCAGAACAACACAGCATTGGAATCTGTGCAAGTTAATGTCAGTCAGAGACACACTCTCATACACACACACACACACACTCGCTCACACATTGACAAACACACACTCACATACAACACACACTCACGCACGCTCACACATACACACACAGTCACACATTGACACACACACACTCACACATTGACACACACACACTCACGCACGCACGCACGCACACACAGTCACACACTCTCTCTCTCTCACACTCACATTCACTCACATACACTCACACCCACCCACCCACACACAGGCAGTCATACACTCTCTCTCTCTCACACACACACACACACACACACACACACACACACACACACACACTCACACCCACATTCACACACTCTGATACACACACTCTCACACACACGCTCACACTCACACAAACTTACATACACTGACAAACACACGCACACTCACTCAAATTGCACACACACACTTGCGCGCTCACACACACACTTGTGCGCACACACACACATTCACAAATACACACACACACACACATATGCATAGTGGTTAGCATGGCTGTCTCATGGTGCCAGGGATCCGGGTTCGATTCCCGGCTCGGGTCACTGTGTGGAGTTTGCACATTCTCCTTGTGTCTGCGTGGGTTTCCTCCGGGTGCTCTGGTTTCCTCCCACAGTCCGAAAGATGTGTGTGTTAGGTGAAAGTTGGGGGTGTGGGGATGGGATTGTAAGGGTGAAGAGGGGGGCAATGGGGTGGGTGGGGGTCGGGGGGTGAGAAGCAGTTGGGGAAGAGGCTGAGGGGGTGAGGAGAGGATTGGGAGTGGGGGTAGGGAGATGGTTTGGGGGGGGGGTGGGGAGGTGATCAGGGAGGGGGTTGGAGGTTTGGGGGGGATTGAGGGGGTGATGGCGAGTGGGGAGGGGGTTGGGGGAGTGATGGCGAGTGGGGAGGGGGTTGGGGGAGTGATGGCGAGTGGGGAGGGGGTTGGGGGAGTGATGGCGAGTGGGGAGGGGGTTGGGGGAGTGATGGCGAGTGGGGAGGGGGTTGGGGGAGTGATGGCGAGTGGGGAGGGGGTTGGGGGAGTGATGGCGAGTGGGGAGGGGGTTGGGGGAGTGATGGCGAGTGGGGAGGGGGTTGGGGGAGTGATGGCGAGTGGGGAGGGGGTTGGGGGAGTGATGGCGAGTGGGGAGGGGGTTGGGGGAGTGATGGCGAGTGGGGAGGGGGTTGGGGGAGTGATGGCGAGTGGGGAGTGGGGAATGAGGAGGGGTCAGGGAAATGAGGGGGGAATTGGGGGAGTGATGGGAGGTGATGGGGAGTGGCGAGTGCGGAGGGGATTGGGGAAATAAGGAGAAGGTTGGGGGAGCGATGGGGGTTGGGGAGGGGGTTGTGGGAGTGAGGACGGGATTGGGGGAGTGATGGAGAGTGGGAAGTGGGGAGGGGTCGGGGAAATGAGGAGGGGGTTGGGGGAGTGAAGGGGAATGGGAGGGTGTTGGGGGAGTGAGGATGGGATTGGGGGAGTAATGGAGAGTGGGGAGTGGGGAATGAGGAGGGGTCAAGGAAATGAGGAGGGGATTGGGGGAGTGATGGGGAGTTGAGAGTGGGGAGTGGGGAATGAGGAGGGGTCAAGGAAATGAGGAGGGGATTGGGGGAGTGATGGGGAGTTGAGAGTGGGGAGGGGATTGGGGAAATAAGGAGAGGGTTGGGGGAGTGAAGGGGAATGGGGAGGGTGTTGGGGGAGTGAGGATGGGATTGGGGGAGGTGATGGGGAGTGGCGAGTGGGGAGGGGGTCGGGGAAATGAGGAGGGGGTTGGGGGAGTGATGGGGAGTGGCGAGGGGGTTGGGGATGGGGAGGAGTTTGGGGGTGTTTGGGAGGGTAATGGGGGTATGATCGTGATGGGGAGGGGTTTGGGGGGTTGGTTCTTGTGTGGTTGGGGTCCCATCACATGGAGTGGGAGTTTTACTGCCCCTCCCATTGGTTGTAAGCGGGTGTGTTTAACCCGGCAGGACTGGAGGCTAAATGAATGCAGGAACTCTGCGAGTATCACACAAAGTTGTTTCTGCCATTCACCCATGTCCTTGGCGGACATCCCCACTCACTCCTGATGCCGCAGTTACAGCCAGCCCGGACAAAACTCCCTCCTCTTGTCTCTGGATGGACGGGGTGTTTGGTGCCGAGATTCGGAATATGGTTTATCCACAGCATTCCCAATCCTTCTCCGGCAACCCGAACCCCCTCCCCAATCCCCAACTTCCTCCTCACCCCCCCCCAATCCCCTCCCGAACCTCCTCCTCAACCCCCAATCCCCTCTCCGTATCCCCCGAACCCCCTCCTCACCTCCCGACCCCCTCCCCGCATTCCCCCTAACCCCCTCCTCACCCCCAACCCCTTCCCCACTCCCCCGAATCCCTCCTTGCGCCCGATTCCCTCACCAACCCTCTCCCCACTACCCGACCCTTCCTCATCCCCCAACCCCTTCCCCACTCCCTCGTATCCCTCCTCACACCCCCGATTCCCTCACCAACCCCCTCCCCGCTCCCCGACCCTTCCTCATCCCCCAACCCCCTCCTCATCCCCCAACCCCCTCCTCACCCCCAACCCCTTCCCCACTCCCCCGAATCCCTCCTCACACCCCCGACTCCCCGACCCTACCTCATCCCCCAACCCTTTCCTTAAACCCCTACCTACCTCCTGAGCCCCCCCAACCCCCTCTCCCATACTGCCCCTAAA
The DNA here is from genome assembly GCF_965287045.1 of Carcharhinus amblyrhynchos. Lineage (NCBI taxonomy): Eukaryota > Metazoa > Chordata > Chondrichthyes > Carcharhiniformes > Carcharhinidae > Carcharhinus > Carcharhinus amblyrhynchos. The sequence goes on from NW_027650697.1 coordinate 35,669, forward strand.
TCACCTACTCACCCTCCTCCAACCTCCTCCCCACTGCTCCTGCAATTTTCAAATACTCATCCTCCTATTCAGATCACTCCATGCCATGGCTCCCTCCCCATCTCTGGAACCTCCTCCAGCCCTACGAGCCCCCAAGATCTCTGCCCTCCTCCAATTCCGGCCTAGATGTGAGGCTATCCTCTTTGGTAGCAATAATAGGAAGGCAGATTATTATTTGAACGGGTGTAAATTGCGAGAGGCGGATACTCAGTGAGGCCTCGGAGCCCTCGTGCATCAGTCACTGAAAGTAAGCGCACAGGTACAGCAGGCACTAAAGAAGGCGAATGGTATGTTGGCCTTCATAGCGAGAGGATTTGAGTATAAGGATGTTTTGTTGCAATTGTACAGAGCATTGGTGAGGCCACATCTGGAGTATTGTGTGCAGTTTTGGTCTCCTTATCTGAGAAAGGATGTCCTCGCTATAGAGGGAGTACAGCAAGGGTTTACCAGGCTGATTCCTGAGTCTGTCATATGAGGAGAGACTAAGTCAGTTAGGATTATATTCACTGGAGTTTAGAAGAGTGAGAGGGGATCTCATAGAAACTTATAAAATTCTAACAGGGTTAGACAGAGTAGATTCAGAAAGAAAAATAATAGATGAGGATTGGGAGCAGTTTAGAATTCAGCCAAGGAGGACCAAGGGATTGATTAAGAAGAGGAAAATAGAGTGCGAAAGTAAGCTTGCAGGGAACATAAAGACTGACACGAAGAGTTTTTATTGATACATGAAGAGAAAGAGGTTGGTGAAGACAAAGATAGGTCCCCTACAGACAGAAACGGGGGAATGTATCATAGGGGACAGAGTCAGCAACTGAATACTTACTTTGGTCCTGTCTTCACAGAAGAGGACACAACTTTATAAGACCCTTGTCAGACCCCACTAGGAGTACTGTGCGCAGTTCTGGTCGCCTCACTACAGGAAGGACGTGGAAGCTATTGAGAGGGTGCAGAGGAGATTTATAAGGATGTTGCCTGGATTGGGAGGCATGCCTTATGAAGATAGGTCGAGGGAGCTCGGCCTCTTCTCCCTGGAGAGACGAAGGTTGAGAGGCGACCTGATCGAGGTTTATAAAATGTTGAGGGGAATAGATAGGGTGGATTCTCGGAGGCTATTTCCCAGGGCTGAAATGGTCGCTACGAGAGGACACAGGTTTAAGGTGCTGGGGAGCAGGTACAGAGGAGATGGATTTTAGTAAGGCGTTTGATAAGGTTCACCATGGTGGGCTTCTGCAGAAAATGCAGATGTATGGGATTGGGGGTAATCTAGGTACTTGGATCAGGAATTGACTGGCAGATAGGAGACAGAGGGTGGTGGTTGATGGTAATTATTCATCATGGAGTTCGGATACGAGCGGTGTGCCTCAGGGATCTGTTTTGGGGCCACTGCTGTTTGTAATTTTTATTAATGATCTGGATGAGGGTATAGTTGGGTGGATTAGTAAGTTTGCTGATGACACCAAAGTCGGAGGTGTGGTAGATTGTGAGGAAGGGTGTCATACTTTGCAGGGTGATTTAGACAGGTTGCAGAGCTGGGCCGCGAGGTGGCGGATGGAGTTTAATGTGGAGAAGTGTGAGGTAATTCATTTCGGTAGGAATAACAGATGTGTTCAGTATAGGGCTAACGGGAGGAATTTGAATAGTGTGGATGAACAGAGGGATCTAGGTGTATGTGTACATAGATCCCTGAAGGTTGGGAATCAAGTAGATAAGGTAGTTAAGAAGGCATACGGTGTCTTGGCGTTTATTGGTAGGGGGATTGAATTTAGGAGTCGCAGTGTCATGTTGCAACTGTACACAACTCTGGTGCGGCCGCACTTGGAGTACCGTGTGCAGTTCTGGTCCCCACATTACAGGAAGGACGTTGAGGCTTTGGAGAGGGTGCAGAGGAGGTTTACCAGGATGTTGCCTGGTATGGAGGGAAGGTCATTTGAGGAGAGACTGAGGGATTTGGGGTTGTTTTCGCCGGAAAGAAGGAGGCTAAGAGGGGATCTTATTGAAACATATAAGATGATTAGAGGTTTAGATAGGGTGGATAGTGATAGCCTTTTTCCTCGGATGGAGAATGCTAGCACGAGGGGGCGTGGCTTTAAATTAAGGGGGGGTAGTTATAGGACGGATGTCAGGGGTAGGTTCTTTACCCAGAGGGTGGTGAGGGATTGGAATGCCCTGCCTGCTGCGGTTGTAAATGCGCCTAGTTTGGGAGCATTTAAGAGATCTATGGATAGGTTTATGGACGAAAAGGGATTGGTTTAGATTAGTGGGTCAGTGTTTTTTTTTACAAAAAACTGGTCGGCGCAAATGCCAGAAATGTTGGAGAATGCAAGATTTAGTGAGGGGGAAGAACTGAAGGAGATCAATATTAGTAGAGAAATGGCGCTGGGATTGAAGGTGGATAAATCCCCAGGGTCTGATAATCTACATTCCAGAGTACTTAAGGAAGGGGGTCCAGAAATAGTGGACACATTGGTGGTCATCTTCCAGGATTCTATAGACTCCGGAACCGTCCCTGCAGATTAGCTATCTTCTAATGTCACTCCAATATTGAAAAAGGGAGATAGAGAGTTAACCAGGGAATTATAGACCAGTAAGCTTAGCATCGGTAGTGGGGAAAATTCTCAAATCCATTATTAAGGACTTTATAGTGGAGCATTTAGAAATCAGTGGCAGGGTCAGGCAGACTTTATGAAGGGGAAATCATGCTTAACAAATCTGTTGGGATTCTTTGAAGGTGTAACGAGTAGGGTTGACAAGGGGGAACCAGTAGATGTGGTATATTTGGACTTTCAGAAGGCGTTTGACAAAGTCCCGCACGAGAGATTATCGCGCAAGATTAAAGCACACAGGATTGGGGGAAGTGCGTTGAATTGGATAGGAAGCTGGTTGGCAGAGAGGACACAAAGAGTAGGAATTAATGGGTGCTTTTCAAATTGGCGGGCAGTAACTAGTGGGGTGCCACAGAGATCATGATCAACAGTTGGGAAAGTGCACGATCAGCCATGGACATGTTGAATGGTGGTGCAGCCTTGAAGGGCCGAATGGCCTACCCCTGCTCCTGTTTTCTATGTTGCTCTACGCCTTAAATGTTGCTAATGTGCCGAATTCCACCACCTCCTCTGGCAGAGTGTTCCAGGCACCCACCACTCTCTGCGTGAAAAACCCTCTTCCCCCGCATGTCTCCCTGGAACTTTCTCCCTCTCACTTTGTAATTGACACTTCCACCTTGGGGGAAAAAAGCCTCTGACTATCCACCCTGTTTAAACCTCCTTCTGCACCGTAGGGACACTATGGTTCTCTGAAAAGATGGTACAGTTTTGTGACACCGTGGCAATCACCCAGTACTGTGTGGCACTGCTACCTCAAAGCATCAGGGACCCGGGTTCAATTCCTGGCTCGGGTCACTGTCTGTGTGAAGTCTGCACATTCTCCCCATGTCTGCGTGGGTTTCCTCCAGGTGCTCCAGTTTCCTCCCACAGTCCAAAGATGTGCAGATTAGGTGGATTGGCCATGCTAAATTGCCTCTTAGTGTCCAAAGATGTGTAGGTTAGGTGGATTGGCCATGCTAAATTGCCCCTTAGTGTCCAAAGATGTGTAGGCTGGGTAGGATTGGCTATGCTAAATTGTCCCTTAGCATCCAAAGATGCGCAGGTTAGGTGGATTGGCCATGCTAAATTGCCCCTTAGTGTCCAAAGATGTGCAGGTTAGGTGGATTGGCCATACTAAATTGCCTCTTAGTGTTCAAAGATGTGTAGGTTAGGTGGATTGGCCATGCTAAATTGCCCCTTAGTGTCCAAAGATGTGTAGGCTGGGTAGGATTGGCTATGCTAAATTGTCCCTTAGCATCCAAAGATGCGCAGGTTAGGTGGATTGGCCATGCTAAATTGCCCCTTAGTGTCCAAAGATGTGCAGGTTAGGTGGATTGGCCATACTAAATTGCCTCTTAGTGTCCAAAGATGTGTAGGTTAGGTGGATTGGCCATGCTAAATTGCCCCTTAGTGTCCAAAGATGCGCAGGTTAGGTGGATTGGCCATGCTAAATTGCCCCTTAGTGTCCAAAGATGTGCAGGTTAGGTGGATTGGCCATGCTGAATTGCCCCTTAGTGTCCAAAGATGTGCAGGTTAGGTGGATTGGCCATGCTAAATTCACTGCTGGTGGAAGCAGATACGATAGTGACTTTTAAGGGGCGTCTGGACAAACACATGAATAGGATGGGAATGGAGGGATGTGGTCCCCGGAAGGGTAGGGGGTTTGTAGTTCAGTCGGTGCAGGCTTGGAGGGCCGAAGGACCTGTTCCTGTGCTGTAATTTTCTTTGATCTTTGTTTACGCACTGCGGGCCTGGGCTCTGTCAAGCTTTGAGCCCTGGAGGAGCGAGGGCTGACATTTGGACACAGATAAAGTGCAAGCGTGGTTGCTTGCCTGGCCTTTGAAGTGCAGGGGATGGGGAGAATAATGAACAAGTGTGGCTCTGTCTGCTTCTGTGAACACCAGTGGCTCAGCAGCAACCCAGGACCAAGTAGTTCTTGTGATTAAAGGTCAGGCAACTGTGAGCTTTCATTCTCCTCTCAATCCTTCTAACCTTTGCACTTACAGTGTGTGTAACCCAGGGACAGAACGCTGCATCGTAATCACTGTTCTTGCAGTCAGATTTCAAAATGTCAGAGGAATTATATCCCTTACTGCAGTGTTCAACAAATCCTTCTATTCCTCCCTCAGCCAGTCCACTTATCCCCCCCAACTTAAACGTCTGGATATTATTCACCTCAATCACTCCCTAATGGAATGAGTTCTCCATTCTCCCCCCACTCTCTGTGGCAGCGAGTCTCCCATTATCCCTGCACCCCCATGGGAGTGAATCCCTCATTCTCCCCCACTCCCTGAGCGAGCAAATTCCACATTCTCCCCCGCTCCCCGAGCAAGCGAATTCCACATTCTCCCCCGCTCCCCATGGGAGCCAGTCCCACATTCTCCCCCGCACCCTGAGCGAGCCAGTCCCACATTCTCCCCCGCTCCCCGTGGGAGCCAGTCCCACATTCTCCCCTGCTCCCCGTGGGAGCCGGTCCCACATTCTCTCCCGCACCCCGTGGGAGCCGGTCCCACATTCTCCCTCGCACCCCGTGGGAGCCGGTCCCACATTCTCCCCCGCACCCCGTGGGAGCCGGTCCCACATTCTCCCCCATCCCCTGTGGGAGCCAGTTACACTTTCTCCCCACTCCCTGTTGGAGCGAGTCCCACATTCACCACCACCCCCTACTCCCCGTGGGAGCGAGTCGTACAGTCTCCCCCCATTCCCCGTGAAGCGAGTCCCAAATTCTCCCCATTCCCCGTTGGAGCAAGTCCCACATTCTCCCCACTCTTTGTAGGAGCTAGTCTCACATTCACCCCACTCCCCATGGGAGCGAGTCCTACATTCTTCCCCATGGGAATGAGTGCCACCTTCTCCCCATTTATGTTGCCAGTCCCCTTGACACTAAGGGACAATTTAGCATGGCCAATCCACCTAACCCGTATATCTTTGGACACTGAAAGGTAATTTAGCACAGCCAATCCACCTAACCTACACATCATTGGACCCTAAGGGGCAACTTAGCAAGGCCAATCCGCCTAACCTACACATCTTTAGATACTAAGGGGTAATTTACCATCACAATGCACCTAACCTACACATCTTAGGACACTAAGAATAATTTAGCATGGCTAATCCACCTAACCACATCTTTGGACTGTAGGAGGAAACCGGAGCACCCAGAAGAAACCCACGCAGACACAGGGAGAACCTGCCCAGACAGTCACCTAAGGCCAGAATCAAACCCAGATCCCCGGCGCTGTGCCACGCTGGCTCACCGATGTCAGAGTTTTGGAGGCAGCCAGGAGGATCCAGTCCTGTATGGGAGGGTAGACTCAGATTATGAGTGGCTTCTCTGGCCTGTTGTAAGTGGATGGGGTCAGGTTGCTCCCCAGGTTGACGCTGGTCTTTAATCTCTCTCTCTCTGTTTTTACAGGCTGCCGCAGGGCACTGACATTCACCGTTCCACAGAAGGGAAGACCTGCCATCATCGTCCCCGCAGACGACCGCAACCTCCTTGCCTTCACGGCCTGCGTCTGGGCAAAGCCATGCCACGTAACCAGCGAAACAGTCCTCTTTGCTTACTGCCCCGGGGGAAACGGCACCAAATTCCAGCTCACCCTTAGCCGCGGCTGGGTGCAGTTCACGGTCAGCGCCGCGGTGCTGCGCGGTCACGCAGGTCCGCCGGGCGAGTGGACGCACTACTGCGGGAGCTGGGACGGCGGCTCGGGGAACGCCACGCTGGTGGTGGGCGGGGAGGAAGTGGCTTGGCGGAGCCTGAGGGCTGGGCCGCGCGCCATCCCCGGCGGCGGAGCCGTCCAGCTGGGGCACAGGAGCGCCGAATGCCGAGGAGGCCAGGTCACGGCACCCACAAGTTTTGCCGGGAAGCTGACGGGCTTCAACCTGTGGGACTCAGCCATCGCAGAGATCGGCCATCTGCTGGGGAACAACGGGTGTGACGTCAAGGGGAACACGGTGGGGTGGAACGTCTCTCCGGTTACTGTAGGTACTGGGGTGCTGTTCCATTAGGGAACCATTCCATTCCATTCTTTTACGGAGCTTTGTGCCACAGATTAAAAATCCCTTTCATCTTCCCCCCAAAAAAACTGAATTATGTTCATTTTTCTCTTTTTAAATGAAATTAAAAGATAGGTTTCATTGATGTCATTACTTTGAATCCGGGTCAAGGCAGCCATCTTGTGACCCCAGATCCAGGTCAAGGCAGACATCTTGTGACCCTAGACCTGGGTCAAGGCAGACATCTTGTGACCCCAGATCCGGGGTCAAGGCAGACATCTTGTGACCCCAGATCCGGGGTCAAGGCAGACATCTTGTGACCCTAGACCTGGGTCAAGGCAGCCACCTGGTGACCCTAGATCCGGGTCAAGGCAGCCACCTGGTGACCCTAGATCTGGGTCAAGGCAGCCACCTGGTGACCCTAGATCCGGGTCAAGGCAGCCACCTGGTGACCCTAGATCCGGGTCAAGGCAGCCACCTGGTGACCCAAGGGTCTGATCAAGGCAGCCACCTGATGACCCGAGGAGCTGGTCAAGACAGCCATCTTGCGTCCCGAGGAGCTGGTCAAGACAGCCATCTTGTGTCCCAGGATCCTGATCAAGGCAGCCATTTTGAGATCTGGTAGCCTGGTCAAGGCAGCCATCTTGTGACCCGGTGGTCAAGGCAGCCATTTTGAAATCTCCTTTCCACGTCCGCGGCCTATCCTATAGTGTAAAACAAGTCAAGAGCACTGCGACAGCAGTTTAAAAGTCAAAACCCACTTTGTTTCGTGTCTGCCAAATGCAACATTGCTGATCATTAGGACGCGGCCCAGGGGGGCAGCTGGCTTGGGGGTGGCATTTTAAAAAAAGGGACTGCCTCGACACACAACAACATGGTCAACTTGGGTAAACAGTGAGGTGTGGAGGTGGGGGGGGTTCACTCCCAGATAGACATTCCTGAAAAAGTAAATAATTAGTTAAGAAAGACAGGTCACTGACGCCACCCCCCCACTCCGTCCCGCTCCTTATTTCTCCCAATGATTAAGTGCCTCAATCTAATGTACTGATGCCATATTTTCAATATATTACATTCTAATCAACAATATAACAATGCAAAAACATTTTGCTTATTTCAACATAGTCTACAACATTTTCTGGTTTAGAGTTTCCGTAGTTTATGTAAAATACGTTCAGGTGCCTGCAGTACAGATTTTGTCCTGCAGTTATACTATCATTGCAATGTGCTTATAAGATCATGTATTTGCAGAAACACATCTACCCTATTTAAATATCTCGATATTAATCACCTTCCCCAATCCCTGTGCCGTGAGAGCGAGTCTCACATTCTCCCCAATGCCCATGTGGAGCGAGTCCCACATTCTCCCCCACCCCCCGTGGGAGCGAGTCCCGCATTCTCCCCCACCCCCCACCGTGGGAGCGAGCCCCACATTCTCCCCCACTCCCCGTGGGAGCGACTCCCACATTCTCCCCCACTCCCCGTGGGAGCGAGTCCCACATTCTCCCCCACTCCCCGTGGGAGCGACTCCCACATTCTCCCCCACTCCCCGTGGGAGCGAGTCCCACATTCTCCCCCACCCCCCGTGGGAGCGAGCCCCACATTCTCCCCCACTCCCCATGGGAGCGAGTCCCACATTCTCCCCCACTCCCCGTGGGAGCGAGTCCCACATTCTCCCCCACTCCCCGTGGGAGCGAGTCCCACATTCTCCCCCACTCCCCGTGGGAGCAAGTCCCACATTCTCCCCCACTCCCCGTGGGAGCAAGTCCCACATTCTCCCCCACTCCCACCGTGGGAGCGAGCCCCACATTCTCCCCCACTCGCCATGGGAGCGAGCCCCACATTCTCCCCCACTCTCTTGGGTCAAGACATTTCTCCTGAGCTTTCCCCCCGATTGGATTCATTAATGATTATCTGATATCGATGGCTCCGAGTTCTGATCTCTCCCCTCTGCTACAAGCGGAAACATCTTGTTTCTATCAAAGCACTGCATAAGTCCCATTCTATTGCATCAACCCCTCAGTCGAAAGGCCCTGGCCTCTACACCCTTACCTGGATGGTTAACTCAGCATTCACCCTCACCTTGAACGGGGGGGGGGGAGAGAGAGAGACAGAGAGAGAGAGAGAGAGAGGGAGAGAGGGAGAGAGGGAGAGAGGGATGAACACAGTGGGAGGACGTGGAGAATGAGGCAGAACACAAGGAGAACCAGCACCTACGGCTGAAACCAAACATACAGAACCATCCGGAAAAACAGACAGCAACTCAAGACTCCCAATAACTTGGATATGTTTCATTTTCAACTCAGTATTACACATGTTATTGTACAATTTTATATGGACAAAATAATCAACTATTTATATATTTTTGTTAAATGCACATTATTTGAATAAAGTGACATTTATCACAAAATGCAGCTTGAGTGTACTAAAAATCTCTGCCCCTCACAACCTTACACTCTGGAAGGGGGGATGGAGGGAGGGACAAGGGACAGAGGGAGGGAGGGATGAGAGAGAGGGAGGCAATGGGCGACGGAGAAAAAACACAGATTTAACATTTCAGCTCGCTGACCTTCATCAGATATCAAATCGAAAATTTTAACCACTATTTTCTTGCTCTCTCTCTGCAGAGGTTGTCTGATTCACCTTGTAACTTGTGGATAACCCCTGCCCCCCCACAGGAATATCTCTGTGTCACTGTGCAGTTACACACTCCATTAGTCACTGACATGTTGAGTCTTGTCTTTCAGCTCAGTGGGAACTCGCACCCACTGATCACAGCAACATCACGGGCAAACTACCCGACTGTCAGACACATGTCCTAGTTTGGAAACTTTTCCGGGGAAGCCTGGGAGCACAGGGACTTTTCCTTTTCTAATTTGTTTTCTGTTTACCAGAACATTGAATGTATTCAAGAGGCACTTGGTGGCAAAACGGGGTCAAAGGTTATGGGGGGGGCGGGGAAGCAGGATTAGGCTACTGAGTTGGATGATCAGATGGTGATGATTGGGGGAACGGGCTCGAAGGGCCTCTCGGCCTCCTCCTGCTCCTATCTTCTAATCGATACTGGCTGAAGGATCAATGTTGGGTGCAGGGCACTGGGGGCAAAACCCCTCACTCATCATCAGTCTCAAGATGTGCAGCGAGGGACCTGGCAGCGAGGGATCTCAAAGTTACAAGGGTTACACACAGTCCTGGGAGCCGGGGAGTGTTGGGGTGGTACGGACCGTCAGCAAAGATCTCAACATGCGGGCACTGGAAGGCGTCTAAACTGGGCATGGAAAGGGGATTGTGCCTGGCGGTCATGCTTCAGTGGATGAGTAGACTACCAGAGCCTTACCACCTGGACTGACACTCATGTACAAGTACAGCACATACTTGCATGCGTGTTTGCACACACACACTACTCAAAGAACATCCATCACACTCGATTCAGAAGCCCTGTCTGTTCCAAACAAATTAGACAATGGTGAGAGGGGGCGAGCTGGAGAAGGGGACGGGCGAGGCATTGTGAGAAGCCTAATGGATGAGGGTCCATGTGAAACAGTCTAGCAGAGGGAATTGTCCCAGCCACCTCCCCCCACCTCAGTTAACATCACAAACACTCAATCATAAAAAAAACACTCCAGCGTGGCTGGAGGTGGGGGAGACAAGGAGCTTAAGGCTGCAACGCGAGGTGACCGCGCGCACAGGCAGGTTGACACGTCGCGCCCAGTGTTACACCCCTGGCTTCACCTCAGCAGGTTCTGGCTCGCTCACACGTACTGCGGGCTGGAAACGCTGTCCATCTCCACCTCGATGGAAACAACGTGGTGTCCGGGGATCATGGCGAGACCCAATACCCGTGGCTCACCCTGCGCCAAGGAATCTGCGACAACAGAAACACAAAAAGCAACGTCCTCAAAATCTTCAACTACAGCTGGATACAGCTCAGAATAAGGCACAAACTCGGCTACAACCTGGAGCTGGGATTTCAACAGCCGCAGAACACGGGGATCACCCACACTCAACTCTCCCTCACACGCTCCTGTTATTGACACACACATTGGACTCTCCTCTGCAGACTCCTGTTATTGTCTCTCACACACACACACACAAACACACAAACACACACACACACACACACACACACACACACACACACACACACACACACACACACACACACACACACACACACACACACACACACACACACACACACACACTCTGTACTCTCTCTTGCAGCCTGATGAAAGATTGTCAGTTGTCGGCTGCCATTCCCCAGATGCAATTTTACAACTCATCCGCTTCATCCTGGTCCACAATGTCTTCACCTTCAACAACCGGTTCCTCATCCAGACACACGGAACAGCCACGGGGACCAAATTTGCACCTCAACATGCCAACATCTTCACAAAAAGGTTCGAACAAGACCTCTTCACTGCACAGGACCTTCAAGCGATGCTATACACGAGATACATCGATGACATTTTCTTTCTTTGGACTCATGGCGAACAATCACTGAAACAACTATATGATAACATCAACAAGTTTCATCCCGCTATCAGACTCACCATAGGCTACTCTCCAGAACTGACTGCAATCTTGGACACACGCATCTCTCCATCAAGGACGATCACCTCAGCACTTCACTATACTCCAAGCCCATGATTAACGTCAAGATGCTCCATTTCTCCAGCTTCCACCCTAAACATGTTAAAGAAACCATCCTCTATGAACAAGCCTTCCGTATACACAGGATCTGCTCAAATGAGGAGGATCGCAACAGACACCTCCAGATGCTGAAAGATGCCTTCATAATGGCACTTGGCTCATCGATCGACAGTTCCGAAGCGCCACAGCAAAAGCTGCACCAACCTCCTCAGAAGACAAACACGGGACACGGTGGACAGAGTACCCTTCGTCGTCCAGTACTTCCCCGGAGCGGAGAAGCTATGACATCTTCTCCGGAGCCTTCAACATGTCATTGATGAAGACGAACAATGAAGACGAACATCTCGCCAAGGCCATCCCCACTTCTTGTTTTCAAACAACCGCACAATCTCAAGCAGGCTACTGTCCACAGCAAACTCCCCAGCCTTCAGGAGACCACAACACCACACAGCCCTGCTACAGCAACCTCTGCAGGACATGTCAGATCATCGACATGGATGCCATCATCTCACATGAGAACACCATCCACCAGGTACATGGTACATACTCTTGCAACTCGGCCATCGTTGTCTACCTGATATGCTGCAGGAAAGGATGTTCTGAGGCACGGTACATTGGGGGGGACCACACAGACACTAAGACAACGGATGAATGAACACCGCTCGACAATCACCAGGCAACACTGTTCCCTTCCTGTTGGGGAACACTTCAGCGGTCATGGGCATTCAGCCTCCGATCTTCGGCTAAGCGTTCTCCAAGGCGGCCTTCACGACACAAGACATCGCAGAGTCGCTGAGCAAAAACTGATAGCCAAGTTCCCTAACACATGAGGACGGCCTCAACCGGGATCTTGGGTTCATGTCGCACTATCTGTAACCCCCATGACTTGCCTGGGCTTGCAAAATCTCACCAACTGTTCTGACTGGAGACAATACACACCTCTTCAACCTGTGCATAACCCTCTCTCCACTCACACTGTCTATACCTTTAAGACTCGATTACCTGTAAAGACTCGCATTCCAACCATTATTTGGTAAATTGAGTTTGTGTCGTTTATATGCTCTGTTTGTGAAGTGAACTCCCACTACCTGATGTGAGATGTCTTACTGTGTTTACCCCAGTCTAATGCCGGCATCGCCACATCTCTCACACACACACACACACACACACACACACACACACACACACACACACACACACACACACACACACACAACTCTCCCTCGCACTTATTTACCTGTTGGTTTCAGGTACTCCTGCGCAGAGCCTAAAATGACATTGCAGTCGCGGTCAGTGCACAGAAAGAGGCCGATAAGTGTCCTCCCATCCGTCATACGGATTCTCATGCTTTTGTTCAGCAAGCTCTCCAACATCTGTCTGGAGTTTGAGTATGAAGTCCTGCCGCCTTCTCCCATTCCCTGCTGAATTCAAGACACAGAGAGAAGTAGGTGAACACCGCAGCCAGCGTCCCATCATGGTGCCCCTGCCCCACACACTTCCCCCCTCACCCAATCACTCTCTCTGTTCCCACATCCCCTCACCCTCTATTCTACCCCCCTCCACACTCGTCCCCCCCTCTCTCTCTAAGTATTCCCCCTTCTCCATATCTTCCCCCCATGCTCTCTTCCCCCCATCCCCTCTATTCTTCCCCCCCACCCACCCTCTCTATTAGATAGGGTGGACAGTGAGAGCCTTTTTCCTCGGATGGTGGTGGCTAACACGAGGAGACACAGTTTTAAATTGAGGGGTGGTAGTTATAGGACGGATGTCAGAGGTAGGTTCTTTACTCAGAGGGTAGTAAGGGTGTGGAATGCCCTGCCTGCAGCAGTTGTGGACTCGCCAACTTTAAGGGCGTTCAAATGGTCAGTGGATAGGCATATGGATAACATTGGAATAGTTTAGGTTAGAGGGTCATTAGATTGCTTCCACTGGTCGGCGCAACATCGAGGGCCGAAGGGCCTGTACTGCGCTGTAATGTTCTATGTTCTCCCTATTCTCCCCTCGCTGTATATTGCCCCCATATCTATATATATTCTCTGCCCCCTTCCTCTCATAGAATCCCTACAGTGCAGAAGGAAGCCATTCAGCCCATCGAGCCTTCACCAACTACAAACCCACCCTATCCCTGTAACCCCTGTGAATGCCCCCAAAACTAGGGTCAATTTAGCATGGCCAATCAACCTAACTCACACATCATTGGACTGTGATCCCTCCCCACCCCTCTCTCTCTTTGTACATTCTCCCCCCCCGCCCCCCCCACCTGAAAAGTCTCCCTCTCTCTGCATATATTGGTAGCACAATGGCACAGTGTCTAATAGCACTGCTGTCTAAGAGCATCAGGAACCTGGGTTCAATTCCTGCCTTGGGAATTCCTCTGAGGAATTTGCATGTTCTCCCCCGTGTCTGCAAGGGTTTCCTCCCACAGTCCAAAGGTGTGGGGGTTAGGGGGATTGGCCATGCTAAATTGACACTCGTGTCAGGGGGATTAGCAGGGTAAATGCATGCATGACATTACAGGAATAGGGTCTGGGTGGGATTGTGGCTCGTACAGAGTCGATGGGCCAAATGGTCACCTTCTGTACCGTAGGGATTTCTATATTCTCCCCCTACATATTCTTGCTCCCCCATCTCTATATTCTTCCCCACATCTCTCTCTCTCTATATATTCTCCCCACTTTCTCTATTTCTGTATTCACCCATTCATATAAATATATCCCAGCTCTGCTGTAGTTTCCCTTCCATCTCTCTCACTCTCCCCCTTCCCTTACCCCTCTCCCCCCTGCAAGTCACCCCACCCTCCCCGCACCCGTCCCTCCCCCCAACTCCCGCACCCGTCCCTCCCCCCAACTCCCGCACCTGTCCCTCCCCCTCTTCCCCATACCTGCCCCCTTCCCTCCCTACTCCCCGTACCTGCCCCGCCTCCCCTCCCCCTGTACCTGTCCCGCCTCCCCTCCCCTGTACCTGCCCCGCCTCCCCTCCCCCTGTACCTGTCCCGCCTCCCCTCCCCCTGTACCTGCCCCGCCTCCCCTCCCCTGTACCTGTCCCGCCTCCCCTCCCCCTGTACCTGTCCCGCCTCCCCTCCCCTCCTCCCCCTGTACCTGTCCCTCCTCCCCTCCCCTCCCCCCCTGTACCTGTCCCTCCTCCCCTCCCCTCCCCCATACCTGCCCCCTCCCTCATCCGGCCTCCCTCTCCCAGTTCCCCCTTCCCCACCCTCATCCCCTTCACCCCCAGCCACCCTCATCCCCGTCCCCCCCCTTCATCCCCGTCCTCCCCTTC